>NW_019208911.1:3361253-3522795 GCF_001890105.1 Penicilliopsis zonata CBS 506.65
GGCTTCTTTCTTGAGTTCCCCTGGTCTTTCATTCCATAGAACGCTAACCTTTCTGCCTGCCCATTGAAAAAGTCCTTTTCGAGCCAGGGACGTCTGAGGAAGTAGCGTCCCTCAATGAATGTGCATTCTTGGCGCGGCTGTCGGCTGCTGGGATTTCCCCCGACATCATCTATGCAATATGGAACTTCAGAGAACTCTTGGAGGAAGAAGCAGCGTATAAGCATAACGCGGCTCTGTACAGTGCCAGCATGGCAGGCGCCTCTGTGTGGATCATTTATGCCGGGCAGTCGCTCTTCAAGGAGGTGGTCCATTCCCCGCGTGCTAGCAGCCTCAATGAGACTTCATGGCGAACCGGGACACTCTACGACGGTCCTATTCTTGGCTTTCCGCGTTGGAGCTTCTGGCGAAAGACCCTTGATGCTGCCAGGGAAAGCCCACGAGTCGGTGATGATACTCGCGTGCTGACCCAGAAAGCGGTGGAATTGATGGATGTGCTTGAGCGGGCAAACAAATGAATGGGCATCAATGGCTTGATTGTTTGATTTTACGACTGATCATTGTTGTGTGTAAATTACCAGAATATCATTTCAAGACCTACTAGGTACCCTCGAAGGAGTGGGTTGAAGAGTAGGGCGGCAAGGGGAATTTCCTCGACGAATCCTTGCTTTCATCAATATTTAATTCGTCAATTATAACTCCACCAATATATGCCATGAATAATAATATAGTAAAGCTTAAATCTAGTTACCAGGCAGCTCTGTCACCGACTTGGCTGCCAACTCAGCATTTTGTGCATTCGGGGCTAGCTAGACCAGCCTTTGGGGGCATTCAAGCCCAGCTCAATTTTCTGTGTAAGCTGTTCAGGTGTCAGGGGTGTCAGGAGCAGGGCCTGTCGGATCCGACTGGGGTAATAATTTCCCCGAAGCCTTTTGCTCTTCTGCTCCGAAACCAGCGCTGTATCCAGGTCTGAATTATGCCAGTGGAAGATGATCGCCACATTATGATGCGGGCCCCGGCTGGCTGCGGCGGTAAGGGCGGCTGCTCTTATGGACTGACATTGGGGAAAGAGAAAAAAATGGAAGAAAAGGAAGAAGAGGAAGAAGAGGAGGGGGAAAAGAAAGAAGAAGAGCAGGAAGAGGAAGAGGAGGAGGAGGAGGAGGAGGCCGGTCGGTGTGGTGCAGCAACCACTCACTCTTAACATTCACTGCTGTTCAACTTCACACACAGCCCCAGCAGTCCCTGCAGTGAAGAAGCATCTCAGATCAGTCAAGACAGACTTGGTCCTCCTACTAATAGCCTATACAACTGCAGTTTTGATTGTACAGGGCGAGACGGAGCTGCTGTACACTCCAAATTCAATAAGTTGCTCTTGTCCCCAGAGGAACCAAGTCGATTCGATGGAAATTACTCCCACTAGCTACTGCGTACCTGAGTTACTAACGCTTTACTTGGGCATCCTACAGACTCTGTCCAGTTCCACTCTTATCAATGAAGGATCCTCTGGTCGGACAGTACCCGCCGATCCAGCCCAAACGCCCGTCTCCAAACACACGAATCCCCGACCGTCTCAGAAGGAGCACCGTCCGCTCGAAGGGGAGAATGAAACGCCATCCATGTCTGGGGTCTCTGCGATTTAATGTTGAGAATGCTCCAGGGAGACCGACGAGTTATAATCACTGCATAAGGCGAGGCTAAAGTGGGTTTTTTTTAAGATTCGCTGTGGACCGTCTGGAGTCTGGATGGAACCCACCGTCCAGTAGTTCACGTCAGATTGATTGGCGAATCCCCCAGCGCTATGGCTGCTGGAAATTACCTTGGCAGGGTAGGGTGGGGGATGGAGAGCTTCTATTCAAAGATCCATGGAGCCAGATGAGGCTTCATTTTTCTCTTGTCATCCGACCGGAGAGGGAAAGTGAGCGGTGTGGATTAGTTTTGTAGGCTTTATGTACAAAAGGACAGAGTCCTGCAACAATACCCGTATGTGGTGTTCTATTCATAGCAGAGGAAATTGCTACCTCTTGCGGCGGAAGCGGAAGCGGAGATCCTCCTCGCTGTCCGAGTCCTGGACTTCACGGGTTCGCTTCTGCTGCCGGAGGGACGGCGGTGGTGCCTCACTCTCTGTCCGAAGGGACCGTTGTGAAGTGGAGGTGCCGGTGGCCTCGCGGCTCAGTATCGCATCGCGAGGCCCGCTGCCGCTCTCCACGGCGCCCGGGTCGGGGCTTTTGCGGATGCTAACCCAGTGGTGTTCGCCGACTCCAAACTCTTTCCTGACGACCTCCTCCAGGGGAACGATGACCGTTTGGATCCGCTGCCGGGTGTGACTGGGGTCCCCCTTGCGTCGGAATTTTTTGAAATTCTTGCGCCCGTTCCATCTTTCATCCCAGCGGTCCCGATCATCTGTGAGGGGTTCGCTAGGCGTTCTCGGTTTGATGTCCATCTCTTCTACGATGGCAAGGTTTTTCATCTTCTCAACGTCAACATCTTTGAGAGAGGCCTGCAAGGCTTCTTCTTCAGCCTGTCGACGCTGGTGGGCCTTCTCTTCAGCAGCTTCTCGGTGCTGACGGGCCGCCTCTCGAACGTCAAGCTTCGGACGTTTCGGTCGTGGGAGACTCTCTTCCTTTGGGGAGTGCCCGGGGTCATCTACCTGGTGTCGACTCATCTCAGCCCGGTGTCTCTTCATCGCCTTGGCGCCGGGGAGCAGAGCAGAAAGAACGTCCTCTTCCTCGTTTTCATCAACCATCCTGTCCGGCTGTGTTTGTTCCTCCGGAATAGGTTCCATCGCTACCGGTGGGACTGAGTCGGGAATAACCTCGTCATCTTCCAGCGTGTAGACAGGGATTGAATTCATATCAAAGCCATCGTCGAAATTCTTCACCTTGCTGACAAAACTGCGGACTCGTGGCCGTTTACTCCCCGACCTGGAGCGTTGCGTCGGTTCTTCTTTAAGGGATAGTTCGGGTGTGGGTTGAGAGGCTTCATCGTCAACCACTTCTGTAGCTGAAGTTTGTGTAAGAGCACGTTGCGAGGAGGTACCGGCTCCGGCCCCGGCCCCGGTGTCAGATTCTTGGGTCAGGTCCGGTTCCGAAGGAAGAGGACGACACAACGGAGCAGCATCGTTGCCCAAGATGGCGTCGAGGAATTCGCTCTGCTCTATCACACGTTGATCGATCATGACTGCAATCTGATTGCTTATCTCAATGGACCAATTCTCATAGCGGCCCTTGGAACGAAAGCGCACGAGAACAACCCCTCCAGGATCGCTTCTCTCGGCACCTATGCCTTTACCGCCAGAGGCGTTCCGCATGAATTGTACTATCTCCTCGGCGGTGGTGACACCGTCCTCAACCTGGTAGAAGAGGGCTTTCCCATGCCCATTATTGATCGATGCCTGAAGGTTCTCAAACTGCATACTGTCACCAAAGACGAACGTGTATCCTTCGAAAATGTTCAATCGGCTTGGATTTGGTGCAAAAGCGTCAGCCGATCTTTGGACCGGTTCTTTTCCAGGTGGTGGGAGATGCTCCATCGCATCCGGCCAGGCAGAGTCAAAGTCAGACTCGAGCGGAGACAGCGATTCAATGTTCTCCAAGTCGCTGGGTGTTGCGGCGTACACCACCGCATCGAGGAAGGACTCTTGCACAATGTATTTCCCATTTATCAGCGCTTGTAATCCCTTCGCCGTATTTCGTTTACTCTGAACAACATGTGTAGTCTTATCGACGAGATATGGAATGACGGTCTTGATATCGAGATCCTCAAGTCGGGAGCGCACGTGGACCAGGGGGTCTCTCACTTTCAGTTCTTTCGACGATAATGAGAAGCTGAGCACAGTCGGTTGCCATGTAATCCTAGATTCGATAGAAAAGCTAGATCAGCCGCCGAGTATAATCGTAGCAGCATCGCTGCATCCATACCTCAGGAGGTGTTGGTATTTCCCGATCTTGATCGTATGCTCCTCGCCGTTGAGCTTTTTGCTGTCCCCTCTGATCTGCTCCCCGTTGACGATCGTGCCACATTTCGACCCTTGATCAATCACTGAAATCTCAGACCTCGCATGGATATGTGACTGGCGTCTGTCAGCCAACAGTTCTCCGAAACGGCTCTTTGGTGTGTGTTCCTACCCCGTCTCCCGGCTTCACTGGTGATACCTCGATCACCATGTGCTTTCTGGAGATGGAGGCATTCCCGATCGCATGGCGGACTACACATTCCCAAGGTGTTAGCAATTTCCCAAATTGCACCGAGACTTTTTCGAAACACCATGCTTACCTCCATCCTGCCGAATGCGACCGAACAGATACTGCTTCCCCGGTTTGAGCCACACGCGTTTCCCTTGAAGGAAAAGGTCAGCGATAGCGACTGCAGTTCAAACTAGGCCAGGCGTAATCTACCTTCCAGAAAATCACCATCCGAGTCGAGAATCCACATGAGGAACGATGGCTCCAAAACTGGCCATTTACGACTGCTGCGTCTTCCGCACTTTGAGGAGCACGTCACGGGGTGCGACGCGTGATCACGTGATAGCGCAATTTTATAGCCCGCTTGGGACTAGGCAGCAACGCGTATTTGGATATTGAACGATATTGAAGTTTTTCCTGGCTCTCGGTTTCAAAGGCTAGCAGAGAGGCCTTTATTTATCTCATTGCATACTCCCAAACCCAATGCTTGTGTATTTGATCCAGAATTCCGTGTTGCCTTGATCCTCCGCGAGGTTGAGTACTTCACGCACGCTTGCTCGGCGGTTCCTCGCCTGCCTTATGGAGTAGGCCATGGACGCGAAGGGTGGTGACCCTGTAGAGGAAACGGACGAAGTTGACGAGTCGAGAACCGAGAGTCATGACCGGACCTTGAAATATTCGCTGTTGGGGCCTTCTCTGACCAAGGCGGGGCAGGATGCAGTCGACCAGCAGAAGGTTAAACTCGCCGTTTGAAAGGCAAATATTACGTCGAGTATCTTCTCATAGTAACAAATGGACTAGGTATCGGAGATTATCTACAATGCATCCAAAGGCTCCAAGTTTTTCAACCGCGAACAGGAGCGTGATAAAGTGCTCACGGCGAAGATTGAGCGGATCCTGAGTGCCAAAGCACGCCTGGAACAGTTGGACTTGTCGCAGGACCTGCGACGTGCAGACGAATATCTAGCGCAGCTGGAATTGGAGCGTGATTTGTCACAGCATATCGTACATGTGGACTGTGACGCCTTCTTCGCTGCCGTGGAGGAATTGGACCGTCCCGAGTTGAAGGCTGTGCCGATGGCCGTGGGCAAGGGTGTGTTGTCCACTTGCAATTATGAGGCCCGAAAGTTTGGCTGCCGTAGCGGCATGGCCAGCTTTGTGGCCAAGAAGCTGTGTCCACAGCTGATCTGTGTGGCCCCGAACTTTGACAAGTACACGGCGAAAGCAACTGAGATTCGCGCCATCTTTGCCGAGTACGATCCGCTGTTTGAAAGCGCGAGCATCGACGAGGCATATTTGAACATCACGCCATACTGTGCGGAAAATCAAAAGGACCCGCAGGAGGCGATTCAAGAGATGCGAGCCGCGATTCTCGAGAAGACCAAGATCTCTGTTTCCGCCGGGATTGCAGCCAATGCGAAGCTCGCCAAAATTGCTTCAAACCGCAACAAGCCGAACGGCCAGTTCTTCATCCCCAGTGACCGAGCCGCCATCATGGATTTCATGAGAGATCTGCCCGTTCGCAAGGTGAATGGGGTGGGCCGAGTGTTTGAGCGGGAGTTAGACTCGATGGGGATCAAGACATGCGGCGATATCTATCCCCAACGAGCATACCTCACGAAGCTATTTGGCGAGAAGGCATTCTATTTTCTGATGCAATGCTATCTTGGCTTAGGCCGAACCAGGGTTCAGCCAGTGGAAAACTACGAACGCAAAAGTGTAGGCACGGAGGCCACCTTCCACGAGATTGGAGGCAAGGAAGAGATCCGCGCAAAACTCTGGACCGCCGCGCAAGAGTTGGAAAAAGACCTGGCTCGTGCCCAAGTCAAGGGTCGCACCCTGGTGCTGAAAGTCAAGCTGCATACCTTTGAAGTATTGACCCGTCAGATCGCCCCCCCGAGAGCTGTGATGCTCGCCAAAGATCTATACGCGTTTGCTCTTCCCATGTTGGCGAAACTCGAAAAGGAAATCCCAGACCTGAAGCTCCGACTGCTCGGTCTTCGCTGCACACACCTAGTGAGCACGAAGAAGGTGGGCATTGAATTCTTCGGCGCAGCGGCCGTCAACCAGCAAAGACCGACCGCAACCATCAGGCAAGGCAATGCCGGTGCCGAAGAAGCGTTCGAAACTGCTGCTCGCGAGGAGCTGCAGGAAGACATGAATGAACTGGAGCAACTCAGCCAGGAAATTGCAGACCTCCCCGAGCCGAAGCCGTCCGAGTCACCAAGTGAAGACTCGCCAGCGTCTCCAGCACTCCACTGGGACTGTCCCATCTGCTCCCGGCCACACCCAGCAGACGATAAGGTGTTCAACGAGCATGTGGATTTTTGTCTGTCGAAGCAGACCATCAAGGAAGCCGTGCAGGCGGCGCCCGGCGAAGCTCTCCCAGTGCTTCCCAAATCACGGAAGCGCAAACCGGGCTCAACCACTACCCCCGATCCTCGCCAGAAACGGCTTTTTTTTACATGACATATTGGTCCGCAGCTATTCATAGAGACTCACTCGACAGCCTGGATAGTGACGTCTCAGCCACACTTGAGGTATGTAAGCGGTGAACCTTGCCTTGTAACTATATACACCCTGCAGACCAAACCGTGTATAAAAACACCTCAATCCATCACAAGACAGAGCAAAATTTTTCCCTTTCCTAAGCCTTTTTGCCATCTCCACCCGAATGTCATACTGTAGATTGTGCGATGCGATCGGTTGAATACGGACAGGGATGGATTCTAGACCAGCCGAAGATCCGAGCGAGAAAACAATTGCGACCGCAAGGAGTGCAAATACAGGATTGTAAGGGTAAGCAGTATTTTGTCCAGATCCGAAGTACTGTAAAGATATTCCAAAGTATATATACTCATTAGCAATAAAGTCATTCTTTACTGTTATTCTTGTGACTCCGTCGAAGTAAATCATGAAATGTGGCACCAGCACACGCTAACCCCTCTAGGCGATGATGTTTTTCGCCCGTGTCGACAGCAGATCTGATTCCCCCCAGCATCACGGATTCTTCCTGCCTGCCCTCACCATCTCCCTCAGCAGTCAATCGGCCTGTCTGACCATCGACCCTTCGGCACTCGCAGCTCCTGGCCGGTGCCACCATGCTCGCAGCCTGCCGCGCGGACTCGCAATGCCATGATTTACACTCGTCGTCGTGTCCGCCCCTCGAATCCCGCAACTATGACCTCCGATAAACAACCACAACAGAAGCCCTTCACCCCCTCGCTCAGCGCCGCCTTCCACCGCTCCAACAACAAGTCTCCCTTGACTCCCAAGCTCGCGACCGCCAGCACTTACCACCACTCTCCCCGATATCCCAGCTCCGAGCATCCCTCCGCCCTCTCCTCCTCCAGAGACGACCTCGTGCCCACCGCCGCCACCCCGTGTCCGGTCTATCTCGCCGCCAACGTCACCCCGCGCTCTGGTCCACGGAGTAGCAGACGCGATGGGGTTGTGTCATCGCCGTCAAGTGCCCAGCATTCTCCACAGCCCTCCATCTCGCAGCAGCAGCAGCAGGCCTCGCTTAGGAGCAATGGCGGAGGGTATCGAGTCGAACGCAGTCCAGTCCGCGGGACGGTACGGTCTGAGCCGTCGCGAAATTCCCGGCCAAAGACGGTGACGGAGAACAATAATAACACCCATAACAGCAATGGCCAGTACCTCTTCCCAGGCCCGTCAGCACCGCAGATGTTCTTCCACGCGTCGGATGCCTGGTCGGCAACGGGCTCCGACTCGGACGCTCCTCGACCCAGACCATCCGTCAAACCGCCACATCCAACTACTTTTATCTACGCCAACGGCGAGGAGGAACAGAAACCGCCTTCGTTATTGCCTACCAAGGACTCGGGAAGCACCGTATCGTCGGTGAAGCGGCGCTCGTTTGGGATTCCTCGTCCCACGGCGACCGGCAAACAACCGCACACCGCTCCTTCGCCGCACTTGAAATCGCCCAAAGTCGTGACGGATGCGTCGTCTCGGCTGTCGTCAGAGGACGCGAGACCGCAGATCCACTCGCTGGTGGGCAACCCGGTCGAGAATATTGCGACTTTACAGACCACCTCCTCGCTTCTAAACAGCTTGCACGACAGGCAGCACCATCCTCCCACCTCCCACCATGCCAAGGCGGTTAGTATTGACCTGGGCAATTTTGGGTCTCCTCCCCGTGAGCGGGAGGGCCTGCGCCCCAGTCCCCTTCTGGCATCTCCATCAGGGTTAAAGAACAACCATTCAGATGAGTCAGTCAGTTCTGAGCCAATCACCGGTCTTCGACACCGGGTGTTTAGCAACGGATCTACCGTATCGCTGGTAGACACGCACTCGCATCTACCACTACAGAGCCCCGTTCGGACCGAGACGCCACGCCTCCCGGCCGTTGATCCGGCCGTCAACGCCCGCACCGAACGCAAGATCCTCGATCTGGAGATCAGCAACTCTTCACTGCTAGCCATCAACCGCACGCTGGAGCGAGAGATGCGCAAGCAGAATGCCGAGCTACGCCGCTACCGTCGCCTCAGCCGGTCGGGCCGGCTGTCCGTGGCGGCGGATTCCACACGGTCCTTCTCCGGGACGGCACTGCCAGCCTTCAGTGAGGGCGATGAGGCGCCGGGCAGTGAGCGCTCGTCTTCCCGCTCGCCAGAGGAGGATCCGAGCGAATTCAGCGACGACGACGAGGAGGAGGAGGAGGACGACGAGGACGACGAGAACTCGATCGAGGACGAGAGCGTGCTGAGCCCGGAATCGCTGGCCGAACACGACGCAAAGCACCGGGAAGCCGACGAGAAACGGTTCAAGATCGATCTCTCCAAGCACCAGGAACTTCTTGTGGACAGCCAGAAGATGAACCAAAGCCTGAAACGGTGTCTGGGGTGGACGGAGGAGCTGATCAAGGAAGCCCGCAAGGCCCTCGAGTACCACGTTCATATCAGCGACGTGGAGCTCGGCGGTCGCGTCCTCTCGCCGGAAGAGTTGCCGGACGGGGGGGAGAGCGGACGGGGTCTATTGAGTCCCTCGGCTGGGCTGCCGACCATGTTCTCTTCCGATCTGGACGAAGACTTGTCCATATAACAACTTCCTTCTCCTTCTTTTTCTTACCTTTCCTTCTTTTATTTCTTTCCTTCTTTCCTTCTTCCCTATCATTCCTTTTTCTTTTCTTTGTCTTTCTCTTTCGCTCATACCCAACAGCCTCTCTTCTCTTTCTTTCTCTTTGTTTATCCGGCTCTACCACAGGCGCGATCTGCATCACGGCGTTTGGTCTAGACTTTCCGCGGCATCGATCTCTTCTCTTCTATTTTCTCGGACTTGTTCTCTCTCTCCAGCCCCTGCCCTTGAAGCTTTTCTGTGCCGGCTGCACAGCATGTATACCGGCAGATCTCGGACCACGTTGATAGATACCCATGCACATCTCTAGCTGTACCATTAATAGACATATTACTTTATAAGTATAGCCTAAGCTAAGACTGTAACCGAACATATGATACGTATTAAATTAACTATGAATAGACAAGCATAGGATTAACCATCATTCATCCTCATATTGTATTATTCTCTCCAATCATTACTCCTTCCAGCCATTATTCCAGTCCATCGTGAAGGCTATTCCGACGCGACAGCCTCACTCTTGGGTTCAGCATCAGCAGGAGGAACAGGTTGTGATTCGGTAGCAGGGGTAGTTGTTGTCGCGGAGGTCTCCTTGAGAGAAAGATATCCCGGCCACTCGCTCTTGAGGACGTCACAGACGGCGAGGATGGTGAGGATGAAGAGGGCCATGAAGACGAGCCTAGAAGATTAGCTTAGTTTTCTTCTCTCCTACCGAGTACTAGAATTTTGGAAATCTTACCAGAGTAAAACGGCGAACGCGATGATGGCATTGATGATATCAAAGACGCTGGTCTCACCGTCCAGGATGGAGGCGATATCCGCAAACGAAGCGAGCCAGAAGACCATGGTAACGAAGTAGAAGATGATTAAGCCGGCAAAACACCCCTGGTTCATCTGCTTGGTGACGAGGACGCGCTTCTTCTCCGCGTACCACCAGGGGAGGACGGCGGCGACGACGGTGCCCAGCACGGTCCAGATGGCGGAGAAGAGCATGAAGATGGTGATGGCGGGCGCAGAGCCGTGCACATGCTCGTCGTAGCACGAGTAGAGCGTGCACTCTTCGACAGTGTAGGACTTTGTGTACAGACTCACCCCGTACGCGACGAGGCCGAGCTCGATGATGCCGAAGACGAGCGCCGTGCCCAGCAGGGCGGCCAGAGTGATGTGGAGGGCCAGCATGGTGAACCGCTGCTTTGTACGGAGTAAGTAAGTAGTAGTAAGTAGTAAGTAGTAACCTGGGTTTGGTCTGGCATCTTCTTATATTAGTAGGCAGATAGATCAGTAGTTAGTAGTTAGTAGTTGGTACTACTGCTGCTGCTCGTATTGAGGCACCTCATAAGCACTTAGTCCCTCGGCGCATAAGATAGCTCCAGGTTTTCGATTGTTATTGTCACCGGCGATTATCAGTCTCCAATTGCATCTTCGCTGGCCTTGCTGATTGCCATATTGACCGTTCACAAACCAGCACGAATCAGTACAAGCTAAGCGATTCCGAATCCCCTGGTCGTATCGTTTCAGCCACGGGAGCCGGCCAAGACACGCTACAATTTGACCAAAGATTTGGGCCTCAAGGTTCGCGATACACGTCTGTGAGATGAATTCAGGGTCTGCTTGGCAAAGGGTCGTAACAGGGTCTGCTGATCCCCGCTGGTGAGGCTTATACTCTGTCTGCTTTGTCTGGCAGGATCAAACCGGGCATTTTTAGGCGAGATTCATGTTGGGCTGATAGGCTGGACAGCGTCATTGATAGACAGGGATGCTGGTTAGCCGGTGTTTATTGATAATAAGAACAGACTTACTTCATGATGTAGACTCACAGAGTAGTCAATTCCTGCTGCACTCTTCAAGTGTACGGAGTATATTTCCTGCCTGTAGTCAGTGATGTACGCTTGTAAACATGGGAAAAATGAATAGGTAAAGCTCAACAGGTAATAAAATTAGATCATCATTATCCTGGTCTTCGTATTTCCCGTATAGCCAGCCTCTTGATAGGGGGCTGAATAGAAGCGCTATCACATTCTCGCTCCCTCTACTACTATTTTATGGATATAGATTATTCATTATGGAATTGTCATTATTTACTGTTTAAACCTATATTAAGTTAAAGATAAAATTAACCCCTGCAGCCTTTAAATCAGCGTCAGTGTTCTTCCTTGTCCTTTATCACTTTGATATGCTTAAACCGCTGCTCCCCTCTTGAGCTTGACGCTCCTCCTTTGACAACATCCAGGGGGCCACTAGACCGCTGAGCCACTGAAAATGTCTAGACATTATTAGAGCTTTTATCTGGTCATATATTTCTGTGACACCTCCTTTGTCAACCACGTCGGGATTTCATCCCCTTCACCCCCCCTCTTCGTCCTTTTCTTCTCTTTCCTTTCCTTTGGTTCCTCTCTCCTTGCCCCCGGCCGCCGAACCGCTCCCCTTTCCACCCGTCGTCTTCTCTCCAGCATCATCCCCCAGGCCACTCATCCAGCAGGGCCAGACTGCTCTCCCCAGGCTGATGTACCACGGAACTCCTGCAAAAGATGATTACTAAAACCGTTAGATAGACCTGGGAACGGGGTATCATACGTGGCTTGCCCATCATGTTTGTTACCCGCTCTAGGTCCTCGGCGCTCTTTGGCACGTATGGCGCAATGAGAGGGTATCTAGCCATGCAGAGCAATGTAGCCTTTTATAAAGTTGTTGAGAGTATCACCAAGGCGTTTATGTAGTAATCCCTTTGTCGCTCAGCGAAGTCAGACGTCTGATCATGGTGTGAGATTTCGACTCGAATGGCCTCGTGAAGAGACTAGAAGCAATCATCAGTCATAGAGATATACCGAGAGTCCTTTGTGTTTCGGACCTATGGCTTGGAGACAGTGTGTAGAGAGTGTGTAGAGACTTGCTTAAGCAGTCCATGAATACCTCTCCTTCGATGCCTTTAGGAGGATGACTTATGTATAAGGTTCAAAGCGTATTCCCTTGATTTGATTTATAAGTACTGAAGAGTGAATGATTAAGAGTGAGTGAGTAACTGATTAAGAGTAAGTGAGTAAGTGAATTAATCTGAACTTTCGTTCCTTCCTGGAGACTACCACTGCCTGCCTAAATGGGAATAACTGGAATGTCATGTGATGGATTATGTGATTCATCAGGTGATCTTCCACAGTGGAAGCTTGGAAGGAGAAGAGGAGGATTAAACAGGTCTATCTTATGATGTTCACAACCAGATCGAGGCGGCAGTACTGGGTAGACTCGGCAAATATTCTAGTCTATCTTGTTAAGAGTGCCTGTTTATTATGTTACGAGGGTGAGATGTGCTGGTCTACTGAAGTGTCTACCCTGGATTGTAGAGGTATCACTGACTTGGACTGATGAGTCCTTGGAGTCATCAGGAAGTCAATAAAGTTGTATATTTATTAGATTTATACCTTCGTAATATCTATAGAAGCCACTTTCAGTGCCAAGTACGGAATAAATCCATAAGCTATTGATATCAAATGCCCTGCAGCACTCTCCCCCCCTCCATGACAAGCACATTATCCGCATCCTCGATGGTCTCCAACCGATGCGCAATCGCTGCAACCGTATACCCCCGAAACTCCTCCCGAAGGACCCTCTGCATGACCGCGTCAGTCTCCCGATCGATATTGCTTGTCGCTTCATCGAGGAGAAGCAGGTTGCCGCGCGAGGGTCGAAGAAGGATGGCGCGGGCGAGGGAGAGGAGTTGGATTTGGCCGGCCGAGAGTGGGAGATCTTTCATCATGGTGTCAAGTGGAAGGGAAGCATCTCTCCTTTCTAGAACAGACGCAAGATGCACCTTATGCAACACTTGCAGCATCTCCTCATCGGAAACAGTTCCACTGCCTACATCCAGATTCTCGCGGAGTGAGCCACTAGGAATCAGGAAAGGGTCTTGCGGAATGGTGATGATCCGATGTCTGATCGTCTCTCGGGGGAGAGTGGCCAGGTCGACGCCGTCAATGCAGATTGTCCCCTTTGAGAAGTCGAGGAGACGGAGAATGCTCAGGATGAGAGAAGATTTGCCGCTTCCAGTGCGGCCGCGGATGCCAGTTTTGGAAGACGGTGGAATCGTCAAGGTGACCCCGTTGAGGGCGGTCGTAATCCCATCTCCGATACCACTGCTGCTGCTGTTGCTGCTGCCGCCATATCCAGCCACCACATCTTGCATTTCCACCCCTCCTCTTGCAGGCCACTCTTCCGGTGGTACGTGGTCTTCTCCCGGTTGAGCCTCCGGCTTGACTTCTCTCGCAAAAGCCGCAATCCTCGAGACAACCTCGAGTGATGCGTCGAAGCTGGTCCAAAAGTGAATGGTGACTAGGAGGGTGATGTTCACCGAAAGAAAAACGTTCATGGTGATTCCAACCTCGCCAGCCGTGGAGCCCCCCCCAGATTGGCCCTGAAAGATAACCAGGCTGACATTGATCAGTGCCACTGCTGCGATGATCAGATCAAGAACCAACTGTAGCCATTGCTCGATCCCAAGAAGGGAGTATGAGGGGATTTGCGACATATCCAACCGTCGGCTATTGTCAGACATGTACGCCGTTTCCCAGCCAAATGCGCGGATAGTCGTCAGTCCATTCACGGTATCCAGGAAGCTGGTGCTGGTGAGGGAGTTGGTTTCCAGGTCGAGCCAGCGAAGCTGCCGGCTGGTGTACAGGTAGACCTTTTGGACAACATAGACGACCGCCAACAGGATGGGGAGCGTGACGAGCAGGGAGGACTGTGCGGCCGTGTACAGCAGGAGAAACTGCGCCAGCAGCTTGAAAGCCTGGCCGCCCATTCGCGCCACTTGCGTTGGCAACCGGCGGTCGATATGTTTCATGTCCTGACTGAATCTGGACAGGGTGGTGCCGGTATCCTCTGCCGAGGAGGTGAAAAACGACAACGGAGCTTTCATCACCGTGGAGAGCAGTTGGCCGTGTAGAGCTCGGCCGGAGCTGGGCACAATCAGAAGCAGCGTTGCGTTGATCCCCGCCAGCGACACCCAGTGGGCAAGAGCCAGGAGGAGGTAGCCAGAGACATAGAACCAAGTGTGCTGCTCTGCCTGACCATCTGCGGTCCACCATCGCAGCCAGTTCTGGATCAGCAAGCTGAACCCTGCCGACGACGCCATGACAAGCGTGGTGACTAGCATCTGCGGTTTCCCTACTGCGTTGATGTACTGTTTGTAGATGGCGCTGTCGCCTGTTTTTCTCACCATCTCCATTGATCGTTCAGCGGATCGTAAAGAAGCCACTGCTGCTGCCTTGTTCTGTGTCTTGGCTTCGGATGAAGAGCTCACTTTCTGTTCGTTTTGTTTCGAGTCGATCATTCTGCTGATAGATTCAGCTTGGCCTTTCAGTTCATCCCACGGCCCTTGTTTCGAAACATGGCCATCCTTGTTGAGAATAACCACCAGGTCAGAAAGCGGGAGTAAATGAGCTGTCGAATAACTGTTATTCTACAATATAAACGGATGTTTCCTTCTAACCATAATCAACTTACTGGCATGTGTGATGAGAAAAACGGTTTTTTCAAGTTCTCGAAGGAGACCGTGTTGTCCAAAGAGTCGCTGAGCGATTGTCTGCTCCGTTTGAGTATCCAGTGCACTGAAGATGTCGTCAAGGACGAGAATATCCAATCGAGAGTAAACCGCACGAGCGAGAGCCTCCATCGTCAGTCTCAGCGGTATCATAGGAATAAGGAACTTACAACTCGCTGCTTCTGGCCTCCCGAAAGCGAGGTGCCGCCACTGGCAACCATTGTTTGATCGCCCCGAGGCAATTGCTGGAAATCCTCCTCGAGACAGCACGCATGGATGACTCGTTGGTACCATTTCACATCTGTGATCTGCGACCCTGGCGGCCCAGCAATGATCTCTTGGATGGTTCCGTTTCTTAGCCACGAGGACTGCGTACAGCAGGCAATGTTTTTGGAGGACACGGAGATGCTACCGCTGTCAGGCTGCACGTCCCCGAGAATTGCTCTGGCCAGTGTCGTCTTGCCGGAACCTGTGACCCCGGCGCAGATGACGAGCCATCCCTTTTGAACCTGAATGTTGATCCCCTGAAGGACAGGTTCTCGGGCTGTTGGCGATGGCCGGATGGTTGCGTTCTTGACGACGATGGAGAAGGTTCGATTGTTTTCTTCGTCCTGTGAATCAATAGATGTAGCTGTCACAACGCTGTCTATCTTGTTCACCCCATCTGGACCTGCCTCTGTCAGGATTCTCCGAGTGTCTTCATGGGAAGGCTCAAGAAGGTATTTCTGCAACCGGTCAAATCCGGCGAGGGCAGCGACAAGATCTGGTACGCTCAGGATAATTGAATTCGCAGGGGCAGTGACCATTTGAATGATAGCAAAGGAAGTAAACGCCGTATTTGTATCAAGGGGAGCTCCGCCAGTGAGTTTCGAATGGATGGCGTAGATTGCAAGTGTAATCGCTGGCCCGACTACATTCAAGAAGGTGACTATATAAGGTATTTAGTATTCAAACTGAGCATCAAAGAAAAGAAGAGGAAGAACTGCTCACCACAAGCTATCAGAATCGCATCTAGCCAGTACGTGATAAGACTGGCCTTGATTTCATTCTCTCGGGCGTTTTGGATCCTGGTTTCCATGGCGCGAGAAAAGCCACACATCTTGATGCTTTTCATTTGCTCCAAAACAGTCTTGGTGATGCCGATTCGGGCTTGTGTGGCATCGTTCCATGCCCGTTGCTTGCCTGCAAAATGTTGGGAAACGTATTTTCCTCCTCGCGATGTGACTATTGACGTTGGCGGAATGGACAAAGCGAATGGCATGGGGAGAGAGAAATTATCACTCACATAACACCAGAAGGATCGGAATCACACTCGCCCAACCGAGTCTTGAAGCGAGCATATACATTCCCAAACCAAGGGAAAGAAAAGACGACCAGATGGTATGGATGTAGCCGATCGACCACTGAACATCCTCGACATCACTGCTACTCAGAGTGATTGCAGATGAATCATCCGATGTGCTGGCAATGCTTTTCAAAGCCTTATCATGGAGAACGCCGATCAGGCATGCTCGGACTGCGATACGTACTTTGCGAGCAGCAATTGATCGCAAGCCATCGACGATCTATTCAATGTCAGTGATGGTAGTTAGAGATAGGTGGATTATTGCCGTCTCCCTCTTTCTCGCTCACTTACAGCCAATCCAACATAAATCACCATCACTGAGAGGATCAATTTGAATGATTCGAGGCAGTATGCATCCCCTGCTGGAGGGGGATCACTGACAAATGTGATCATATACGTGATCAAAAGCGGCTGAGCATAGCGAAGGAAAACCTGCACTGCGACATAAGGAGCAACACGCATATTCTGCCAGAAGGTGCATTTGAAAACCGCCACCACAAGGGCATATCTTCCCTCTGGTTTTGCTGGACAATTGTGAGTCATGTCGAGCGAGTCCATCCAACTGGAAAGGCCATGTTTGACTTACATCGACGTTCCCAACAAACCCTCATCCGCTCCCTCAGCAGGCTTGATGATAGCTCGCTATGCAACGTGGGCAGATCATCCAGCTTCAGCAACTGCTTGCGACCTCTCTGCAGCAAGGCGTTGACCCGCCAAAAGGTGATTCTGCTGAAAACACCGTCTGTCTCTTCGAAGGACAGGTTCTGGCTGGTCCATGGCTCACGTAGAATGGACCGTTTGCTCTGCGTTTCCAACCCCAAGAGTACCGTCTTGACTGCCATCAGAGCGATACTCAGCATTGAAACATTGCACTCGTGAGCAGTAGTAATGGATAAGAGCACTGCTTTGGCGATGTCGATGCCGATAGAGGTTGCCAGATACACATTGAGCAGGTCGGAAGGACTGATAGATCGACCGTGATGGACAAACGAGAGGAAGGAAATGGCAAGGGAGCACGCAAACTCCAGCGCTGTCGCCGAGACATAACGAATAGAATGGGGGTCTGCGAGAAGTTCGAGTACGAGACGGGATAATTGCAACGCAAGAAGCACCAAGGACGTCAACTAGAAGATCAGCAAGTGTTCTCGACAGGTGGTCCAGTTCCATACCAGTTTCAAGAAACCTCTGTAGTTTTGGCGAACTTTGATGCTTTCTTTGCGCAACTGAAGACATGTCCATGGTGCACAAAGAAGAAAGACAACCGAGGGACCACAGATTAGCAAAGACTGAAAGATAAAATCCCAGTCAGTGCCATGGCCAGCATCAACTGAATTTCGATGCGAGTAAGGTAAACAGAGAGAATTTTCCCCGTACATGGTGTCGAGAGAAGTCGAGAGGTTGTGTTGTAAAGGGGTGCAGCAGGAACAAAGAACTTCTTATAGCTTAATATAGTTCATATCGGCTAAAGAACCAGACAGGCCAGGACAGGGGTACTCGGGGAGAAAGGAAGCTCCCTGGTTAATACAACTAGTAAGCTGTTCGTCTGTTGTAAGCTGTAAGTTGTAACTATTAGCTTTATCAACTGACCTTGCTAGATTGTGGACAATGTTGACTCAACATCCTGTCAACTAACAATAGACTAGACATAACTTAAAAACGCTCTGTTCATTGTTTTATGCTATTTTTTGGTCGGTAGATTAGTAATATATTTGTTTATGATATGACCATGCAGGAAAATCTGCCAACATACTGGCCCCTGTCCGGGAACGAAGATGATAATGATGAACAGAACTGGGAGGAAAAAATAAGTCCACGTCCATGGAACAGGGTTTTTTCTTATAAACGAGCATTCTGGGCTCTCTCCTGCTTTGTAGTAGTCGGTTTGATCTTCGGCATGGTACAGTATCCTCGAAGCAAGCCAGTGGAACTGGGATCAGAAAGATTCTTTCCCATGTGTGAGTAATTGTCTGTGTCAAGACCATGTTTTTGATAGCCAAGATAACCTTTGTTTCCAGTCAAGCACCGAAGAGTCACATTCTTTCGAGCTGGTGAATTCGAACACAGTGTACCGGCCCAGGAGAATTCACCGTGGCCAAAACTCCTGCCAGGTAGGTTGTCGCTTAAAACAAGCCCCTGGAGTCGTCTACCAATCATTCATCTAATGACCTACCTGTTCAGAGGGCAGTTTCGGATTTGTGAAAGTCACTAATCCAAGATATTACAATATCACGGGTGGCTTGCCTCTCGATGTCGAAACCAATGCTCCAACGCCAGAGCTATACCGAGAGCCACGCAAAGAAAATGAGACTGAGATCTATGTGATCTCAATGTTTCACCAACTTCATTGTCTTGCAAGTCCCCAACGAGATCAACGGTAGAATCTTGCAACTGACAGCGAACAGATCATGATGCGTGACACCCTGATGAGGGTCAATGACCAAGGGAAAGTGGTGGCGGGCACCAGTATGCCCGAGGAGATGATCAGTAATGATCATCTTAATCATTGCTTTGATTACATTCGACAGGTAAGATTGATCTTCCTTTTCATGATGGACCATTCTTGACTCATTGACTAAATATCAATAATAGGCAATTCTCTGTGCGGGCGACACTGCCCTTGACCGATATGCATTCGATGACTCGGGCCCAGAGCTGCTTTATGCAGTGAATGGACTGGGGACGACCCATATTTGCCGCGATACTGATGCCATCTATGAATTTGAATCTCAGCATGCCTGGAAAAGACATGACATGGCGCATGTACACTGATCAGTCATTGGGATAGAATACCTAGGTATACTTATAATTGTTGCTACAAACAATAGAAAAGACAGAAAAGAAAGAGAAGTTGGTATAGTCTGCCGCATTACCCTTTATACTGGGGATAACTATTGATCCATTCATATTTTGACCTCTCAGAGAGCGAGCGCTACTAAATACCAGCAATAAAGATGATTTGATATGATGGTATAGAATCAAGTATGTTCACTGAATAAACCCAAAAGATCTATATAATCATCTGCAAGGCCTTGGTCTGCAGTCATCATCTGCTCATCCTTCTCACCCAAAGTTGTCTCCTTCATCTTGGTCCCTCCATCGTTTGATTGCCCAGAGGCAATTAGACTTGATATATCGGCATCCCAGTCGTATGAAGAGTTCGCTGTTTCAGTCGCCGCTGAGAGGAGATCTTCTATACTCAAGGTACCCCAGAGCTGATTCTCCGGTTCGAAAGTCGTTGTTGCGGTTGACTTACAGCAGCAGCCATTGTCGCCCCCCCCCCCCGTGCTGCTGCTGTTTCTGTCGTGAGATCTCCAGCAAGAAGAAGTCCGAGATCACCCCTTGTAGCTTTTCCCTTTGCGCATATACATTTCGCAAGATCTTCTTTAGAGTTTGGATCTGTATTTTGAGTTTCTCGACTTCGTCTTGTTGTCTCTGACGGTGTTTACGTTGAGAGTCTCGTAATTGGGCTCGTCGGTGATGGGTTTTGTCGCTCTGGTTCTTATTCTTATTGTTAAGACCATCCATCTGAGTTACTTGGGTCGCACTTACTTCAGAAGACTCCATTTTTGCCAGCGCTGTATCTATCCACAGGATATACATACTCCCTTTATAAGAATTGAACTGCGAGGCATGACTCGCTCCCTGCATCAGTGATTAGATTACACGCAACGTTCCCTATACCAGTCTATCCTTCTTTGCCACCCCGCGTGGTAACCTCGGCCATCGCGCAGGTGACTAGTAGCTATCGTCAGCCTATTGATTGAGTTTATTGTAGACTGACTCGATGAATACACTTAGTCAAAAGCCGAATTTTGCCAATTTGCTTACTACTTTACGCAAGTTGGTTCCGTGATACCCCCGATCCTGGAATTGCAGTCCCTGGACCTGAAATCCTACACTAGCTAGCCCCCTATTGACTGCCAATAGTACTCATTTATTTAGTACTTCTTCTGTTGGAGATTTACACAGCCAGCGGCGGTACGGAGTATGGAGTAGGTACACTAGGAAGTGTAACTACCATACCCTAATCCTAGTAGGCTGAATGACAGCCACCCCTGGGGAGAAAAGCACCAGATAAAACAAGATGTTGAGATTCTGTTACTAATGAGGTGATTATACTCCGTAATATCAAGGGTATCGTAATTATAAAATGCAAATAGTATCTAGTGGACTTGACGCAATCTAAAGTCCAAATAACATGATTATCAAAGGCCAACCCTGCTACATAATAGGCCATTAATTTTATATTCCCGAAATCAAATCAGTACTTTATTGCACACCCCTGCAAGCGCGAAATGTCTCAACCAAATCGGACCCTGGTTATATTTCAAGGATTCGTTGGCTGAATACGACGTATTTCAATTGGGTTTAAGTGTAAGTGTATGGAGGGGTTGACCAACGATTCCATGGACATGCCCCCCTGTCTTTCCTTAATCTCAGTCCCCAATGAAAGAACTCCCGCTTATCTTGTACACATTCAAGAAGTGAGACACACATATGTAGATTACAAGGTTGTTAAATCACTCCAAGGATCAATTGAACATAAGCAGCTAGCGTTGATACAGTGATACCTCATGTACTCCATACTAATGTATGTATGTATGCATGTATCTCGCAATTATCCTCTTACAGCCCAGTTCAAGGCTCTTTCAGAGTCGCTACCTAGTCTCCAATTTGGCGACCGAGACCTAGATCACAGCTCTCACCTCCCTGAAAACCTCTATATGGAGTACCCTACATTCTGGCCTCGCGGCTCCGTGTTGTTGGTGTTACAGCGACACCCCTGTGGATTTAACGACACCCTGAAGGATTTAAGGACGCCCTGAAGGATTTAAGGACGCCCTTTGAGATTTAGCGACACCTCTCTTCTTTATAAGGGAATTCTCTGCCCTATAATCTAGGCATTAAGGTATTGGGCCAGCTAGAAGAGTTATATGATCTATTAAGTTCTCTAACCTATTAGTACTCTGTAGTTATAACTACGGAATCTTAGGACTTGAATTGATATAGGGATTAAACAGGAATTACCTAAAATTACCTAAAATTACCTAGCAATCAATATAGTAATCATCTAGAGAATCACCTTGGAACCGCCCTAGAATCAACATGGGAATGACCTAGGAATTGACGCAGGAATCGACGCAGTAATTAAGGCAGGGATTAATGTAAGCAGTGACCTCGCACTGCTTGGGGGTTGATAGGTGAGATGTCGGTACGACTGGATAACAGCAAGGTCTAGGGATACGAGAAGTCTATGGTAGGTCTGATAAGAGAACAAGACGAAGTGCTTGAGGTCCTATTGTCTATCTGGGGGAATGGTATATATCCCAACTCTAAGCGGGGTACTTGACGGGTGCCCGACCGGTGCCCAACGTCGACTAACAGTCGCGAGGTGTGCTTAGTCAGGTGGGTTGTAGGGCGGCGTCGGTACCGGCCTTACAATTAAGGCAGAAGTTGATAAATTATAATAAAAGTTATATAGCTTTGAGCACTTGGTGCTAACTGCCTTGAGACCTGGATTCTATGGCAGAGGAGTTCCCTTATATAGAAGGAGAGGGTGTCGCCGTATCACTGCTTGTATTATATTATAGATCTCCAGGCAATAACTAAGGAATCTACTCCACATAATAAAATCAGCATAAATTGTGATGTCAGGCGGAAAGATTGAGTCAATTTGCTAAAACACCAGCTCTTGTTGATCTATTACTTATATATAGTTATACTCCGTAGTCTTGAGCTAGATAACTCCAACGCGCTGCCACATTCAAATATCACCACCACCGCCACCACCACCACCACTCACCGCGTGGTTTCCCTTCATCGCCACTAGAAGGAGCCCTAGAAACCATTCCTAGTAAGTATACCATGATTAATTTCCGGATTGCATATTAAAGGGTTTTGCTTATGATAAGCGCAGCAGATCTATCTGCAGGTTGCTCTATCAGGGACAAACCCTAAATGACCTAAGATCCAAGCCACATCTGCTGGCGCCTTAAGAGGTCTATTCCATGAAAACAAACATATACAACGATTATAGCTTCAGGAAACTGTTGGTAGATTGACTCAAGGTCCCTGATCATGCAGGCATCCTCATTGTTTTGAAGATGGTTTTGGGAATCTACCTGGATTAGGGTTCTTCCAGAGGGACTGGAAGATCTCACCCAGTTACATAGGAACAGATGTTGTTTCATTGTTCTTATATCTTTCTTATATTTTCCTCTTTTGTGCTTTGCACTTTGCTCCATATATTTCATTACTTCACTAGTGCATGCCTTCTATATAGATATACACCAGGAGGGGTCACTTGGCTGGGATGAGAAGACTACTAATTACTACAATTCCCAATATACCTTCACTCTCTAGGCCTTGCCATTAGCGCTGAGTGAGCCCATTGATGTAACTTATCCCAATTTCGACAAGTATGAACTTGTTCAAATGCCGGCTAAAATCAGTTTACATTTAGTAATAATTCCATGCTATTGTTTATCTCAGGTTCCTAAATAAGGAGAAAAACAGAACTTACCATTGACATATTGATTAGAGGTTGATAATACATGATGACAGGTGTCATATCCGCACTACACTGAATGCTTTGGCGAATGTAATCAAGGCAATGGTCTTAATTACCGCCACAAGAGAAGGTTAGCTACTCCTCATTGAGAGATATTATGGACAACAAACGAAGAAGGAAATCGAGTGGCAAACCAAGGTGAACCCTAGCTCCATGCGGACTTTTGTCCAATGGGCCATAGTAATCCTGATCCAGAGACATTCGGATACGGTTCTAGATAGATGGTTAAGGTACAATTCGCCAGGAATTTTTTTTTAGATCGCCAAAGGAGCCATACTATGCAATGAAGTTGATGGAAAACATCCAGTCCAGTCTCGTAGGCCTGGTACTGTGGATTGAAATAGGTCCTGTCCTTGATATCTGGGACCTGAGACCCGTCTAAATTCACGATTTGACCTGGATATAAAGGGGGCGCTTTCTGTCAGTGTATGACAAAAAAATGCCCAAAAAGCATATAGGTATACACATACCCTTCAGTAACTCATCCCATGCCTTATCAATGGCAGGCTCGGGAATCCCCACATATTTTGGTCCAGAGGCGTCTTGGATATAAACACTTCCATCAGCATTAAAATGTATGCCTCCAGTGAAGAGAACTTTTTGCAATTCGATCTCCCCCTTGGCAACAGCTATGGACAAATGTGAAATTAGTTTTACATCATCTAGCCAAGACCTGGTGTGTGCAGGGGTTACTCTTACCGAGGTCAGTATCGAAACCTTTCTCATAAGTGCCAAAACATTGTGAACCTCTTGTATAGGTCAATAATAACAGAACTGCGACAAACGCGACAAGCGCAATCAACACACAGAGAAGATTGGTCGCCAGTCTGGACCAGAAAAGAGATGGATCATTGCGCTGAGAGCCCGCGATAAAAACGTCAGACAATTGATCAAGGTCACTCTTGAGGAGTCTTTCCGTATCTTTCTCTTCGTCTTGGGGAATCATGTTGTGCTTATTTGAGATGTTGCGGAACCATGTTGAGGCCCTCATGATAAGCCGTATAAACTATTTTGTGCTTTCTCTTCTATACATTACATTTTAAATAGAAAAAAAAGAAAAAAGAGAGTGCTGGTAACCATGATTTCATTGCCTGTCAATATTGAGTCAACAACACATAATCATCATCCAGGGTCAGACTTATCTGTGGCCAGAATCAAAGAATCAGTGGTCAACGCATCGTCAAAATCTGGTCAACATGGGATTTTTCTAATGCTGGGGGCACTGCAGGCTTTGTAATTAATTCAAGTGATCATATATATAAGTATACATTATATTGATAATCTGTTGCCCACTACACCCTCTCTGTCTAACCGAGTCTCCTTGAGAAGTAAAGAATCAGACAAAATTTCATTACTCCCAAAGCCCTCCCAGTCCATCATGAAGATTACTATAACTCTCCTCGCCGCCATCATGGCCACATCCGTGATCGGATCCCCAATTGCAAACCGTGATGCCCCCTCGGCTGCTGAAGTCAAGCGCGAAACTGAGGAGCCTTATGAACATAAGGCATCTATTTACAACAAACGCGAGACCGAGGAGCCTTATGAACATAAAGCATCTATTTACAACAAACGCGAGACTGAAGAGCCTTATGAACATAAGGCATCTATTTACAACAAACGCGAGACCGAGGAGCCTTATGAGCATGAAACATCCATCTACGCCAAGCGTGAGACTGAGGAGCCTTATGAACATGCAACATCCATCTACATCAAACGTGAGACCGAGGAGCCTTATGAACATAAGGCATCTATTTACAATAAGCGTGATATTGCCAACTACGATGGGCTCACGTCAATTTATAACTGAGATATCTAATATGTATCTCCCTGGAATTCATCTGAATTTGAGTTTTCTAATTGTTGAGGGCACATGGTTCTCATGGAGACTGGCTGTGATAGTGAATATATAGGACTTATGGAGCTATATGTTCAGACTTGATAGTACAAATAGTACTCATTTGATTTACTTATAGCTTCAGAGTAGAGTAATCAGGTGGTAAGTACAGCCTAGGCAATGAGAAGCTTATAGTTAGGCCTGATTATAAGTAATTTAGGAGTACGGGATAAAGCTGTATCTGATGTTAGATACTATCCACTATAGCCGTCTGTAATTAAAACCTATTAAAGACCTTCTGAATAATACCCTATTTACTATAGATATAATCAACACTCTATTATAAATATATCTGTATGAATTATCATCATTTATAGGATGGCTTAATATCTCAATTTTATTGTTGAGTAATAGACTACCTGCAGACAGTAAAGATGTCCAGAATCTAGATTTATGCATGGTCTAGTTACTAGGAATTAGGTAGATCTTATCAGATGATCAAGTTAGGCATAGTTATTAGAATACTTGACTCTGGTGCTCGTATCTGGACGACTTCCTGCCGAGCCGTGTCCGGCCTGGTCCGTCTTCACGAATGGCTCTGCCCTGCCATGGCACGTGTATATCAACGTGTGGGCGCATTTGGGGCTCTGTGCCGTTTCCGTGGCTGAGTAGCGGCGAGTCTATTGTCTATTGTCTATTGTCAGTCCACTATTGAGAAAGGCTCCCCTCCATTTTCTCTTAGTCTACTAGCTTTCTCCACCAATGACGCATCTTATCTGTTCAGGGTAATCTGATTGTCCATCCCTTGCATAGATTTTTTTTTTTTTAAATTTTTTTTAATTAATGAGTTTAATTGCTTAAATACGGAGTACCCAGCCAGAATCATAATCAAATCTCAACAATCGACAACTGACAACTCACAATGCAAGAATTCCTTGTTGTGCTGGCTCTCGCCTTGCAGGCGGCCGCAGTGTCTTCCTCGCCGTCGTCTCCGTCGCCCGCCCCGACAGGCGCCGTGTACGCCTCCGGGTTCGACATCACCACCAGCTGGGCGAACCTGAGCCCCTACAAGGACTCCCCGGGCTTCGGACTGCCCAAGGGCGTGCCCCGGGGCTGCGAGCTGTCGCAGGTGCACGTCCTGCACCGGCACGCCCAGCGGTACCCGACGGCGTACCCGCTGGACGGCGACGGGATGGCCGCCTTCAACTCCAAGCTGGTCGAGTACGCGGCGGCACACCCGAACGTGACGGTCGGCAGGGGGGCGCTGGCCTTCCTGGCGGACTGGGAGTACGTGATGGGCACCGACACGCTGCTTGCCAGCGGTGCGGCCACCGAGGCCACTTCGGGGGCCGGTCACTGGGATCAGTACGGGCGCGCCCTGTACCGGGCCGGGGCCGGGATGGCGGCGTGGAACGAGTCGTTGAACGTGTTTCCCAACGGGACGGCGAGGCCCAAGCCGGTCTTTCGCACCACTTCGCAGGCGAGAATTCTGGAGAGTGCTCGCTGGTGGTTGAGTGAGTTTTTTCTTGTTTCTTTTTCTTGTGTTTTTTACTAATACTAGGCGTCTAGGCGGCTTCTTTGGAAATGCTGGAGCGAACAGTTCGGCCGACTTGTACGAGCTGGTGATCATCCCCGAGACGGACCCCTACAACAACACGCTGGCTTCCTACGACTCGTGTCCAGGCGACATGTCGGAGGGCGATGACTCGGCGGAGGTGTTTGTGCCGCGATACACGCAGGATGCCCTGGCGCGGCTGTCGGCGCTGCTGCCGGCCGACTTCAACCTGACGACGGCGGACGTGCTGGCGATGCAGAACCTGTGCCCGTACGAGTACGCGACGCTGGGGGCCTCGGCCTTCTGCAGCCTGTTCACGGAGCAGGAATGGCGCGACTTTGAGTACCAGATCGAGCTGCAGTTCTACGGCGACTACGGCTTCGGGTCGCCCTCCGGTCGCGCGCAGGGGATCGGATACGTGCTGGAGCTGGCGGCGCGGCTGGAGGCCAAGCTGATCTTCGCCAGCGACACGAGCATCAACTACACCTACGACGACAACACGGCGCAGTTCCCCCTCCACCAGCCGCTGTACATGGACATGTCGCACGACGACATCATCCTCTCCGTCCTCACCGCGCTGGGCCTGTCGTACTTTCGCTACGGGCCAGATGGCCTCCCCGAGGATGTCGCTCACGCCCCCGAACCCCGGACCTTCCACCTCAACGAGATGACCCCCTTTGGCGCCCGTCTGGCCTCGGAGGTCTGGACGTGTCCCGCGGGTGTCTCGTTCGACGAGCTGGCCCCCGTGCTCTACCGCAACCCGGACCTGTCGGCAACGCCGAATACCACCGACTACCTCCGCTTCGTGCTCAACAATGCTCCCCTTCCGCTCGACGGGCTGGCCAGCTGCGCGAATTCCAGCCAGGGGTTCTGTCCGCTGCAGGATTTCTTGCAGGGGGTGCCCCAGCTGCATGAGGAGGCGGAGTACCAGTATTCTTGTTTTGGGAATTATACCACGGGGCATCAAGTGGGGGATGGTGTTCCTGAGTAGATAGTACAGAGGAGATAGTACTGTATCTCCTCTAAAAATACTCTCTTCAGTCAGAAATACTCTCTCCAGACTAGAGACTCTAGGCAGCCATCTACCGCCGTCAGTTTAATCATGGTCTCCGTATAGTATACGTAATCACCTACGATTGGACTGTCCATACGACTTGGCCAATTGGAAGCCATCATCTCGTATGTACAATCAATGTCAATAGTATAAATACTAGGTATAAATTCTCCCTGTACCATATACTAACTACCAACCAGTCATCAACTTCACCATGGCAGAGTGCAAAGGTAGTATCATCTTATATCTAATTATTAAGCCATAACTAATACCAATTTCCAGCCCTCTCAACCGCCGATACGATGTGGGCGTTCTGCCCCTCCATCGCCGCCGCATATTTATTCCTCATTCTCTTCGGCATCACAGCCGTCGCCCATCTCGCTCAAGCCATCCTCCACCGCAAGGCCTACTGCTGGGTCATCGCCATGTCCGCCATCATGCAGACGGTCACCTATATCTTCCGCGTCTTGAGCATCCTCTCCCCCGCCAGTTACGCCGACTACGCCGCCTGGTTTGTGATCATCCTGGTCGCGCCGCTGTGGACCAACGCCTTCGTGTACATGGTTATGGGACGCATGGTGTGGAATTTCACCGACGACGCGCGACTCGTGCGCATCCGTCCGTGGCGGTTCGGCATGTTCTTCGTCATTCTGGATGTCATGTACGTCCAAGTCTGAGTCTTGAATAGTCTGAATGGTCTGAATAGTCTGAATGGTCTGAATGGTCTCGCTAATCTCTCATCCCTTATCTCTAGAGCATTCGTTGTTCAGGTCTATGGCGCCGCTCAGGCATCGGGAAATAACGTCTCGTACAACACAATGATGACCGGCCTGCACATCTACATGGCCGGCGTGGGAGTCCAGCAGCTGTTCGTCCTGGTGTTTATCGGCTGTGCGGTTGGCTTCCACCGCAAGATCCTCCGACAGGGTCGTCATGATTCTCGACAGGCGTTGGTTCTGCTATACGTTCTCTACGCTTGTCTCGCTTTGATCACAGTGAGATTTTCCTTCTTCTTCCATTATTTTCTCCTATCTAACCACGACTACTTCAGCTGCGTATTGTCTTCCGACTGTGCGAATACTCGCAAGGAATCAAATCGTCGATCCCCCGCCACGAAGCGTTCCAGTATTGTCTCGACTCGCTGCCCATGCTGTTTGCTCTCGTCCTGCTGAACGTCTTTCATCCCGGTCGCATCATGCCGGGCAAGGACAGCGACATGCCGGGTCGCAAGCTGCGCAAGAAGATGGGCATCACCACCAAGGCGAGCCTCTTAGACGAGACGGTACGTCTGGTAGTGAAGATGTGAGCCAGATACTGATGAATTGCCAGATGCTTCGCGAGACTCCTTAACTCTGCTTATGCTGCCTAACTCTGCATACTGCTTGATTGCTGCCTAGATTGGATACCCATATATTACTTAGATTGTACTCATTTATATATTTATATACAAGTTTATCCTGTTATCCATATAATCTGCTTACAAACCCCCCCACATCCTTACCTTCATTCGATTCTACCTTCGATCTACCTTCAATCTATCTTCGATCTACCTTCGATCTACCTTCGATCTATCTTCCATTCTATCTTCCATTCTATCATTCCAGTATTCTATCCATTCGACTCATGCCCCGAGTAGCGCCTGAAGACAGGAAACGGGCTTTTCGCCCCAAGACACGCACTGGCTGCTCGACCTGCAAGTCCGTCTTCCGCGTCAATTAGTGGCTGTAACTGACCAACAGGAGTGAGAACTTGTCCGATAATAATAAACAGCTCAAATAAACTAAAGCTATTCAGAACGACGCGTCAAGTGTGGCGAGGAGCGCCCGGCGTGTCTGCGCTGCACGTCGACCGGCCGGAAATGCGACGGATATTCGACTCAAGCTTCACCATCACAATCTTCACCACCATCACAATCACCACCATCACCACCAGCATCATTTAATTCATTACTCCTACTTCCCTCCCCCTCTACCTCCCTCTTCACCTCCGACCAGGAACGCCGCTCGTTCCACTTCTTCCTCTCCAGGACCGCCCCCCAGCTCGCCGGCGACTTCAAATGCGCCTTCTGGGAACGCCTGCTGCTGCAGGCTGCTCACCACGAACCGGCAATCCGCCATGTCACCGTCGCCCTGGGCTCGCTGCACGAGCACTTTGAACGCGACGAGGGCGCGCCCTTTCGCTCCGGCCAGATGACCGCCCACTCCTCCTTCGCTCTGCGCCAGTACCTGCGTGCCATGCGTTGTCTCATGCCTGCCCACGGGGCTTCGCAGCCTCTTGATGTCTGTCTGGTTTCGTGTATTCTGTTTGCTTGTTTCGAGGTACCTCTTTCTGTCTTCTTCTTCATTCATTCATTCATTCATTCACACCAGAGGGAACATTCCATTCTTCTAGCTAATTTTTCAGGCAATGCGAGGGTACTACGGTTCCGCCATCACACACATCACCAGCGGCCTCAAGATCCTCGGCGAGTTCAAGGCAAACACGGTGCCCAGTTTGTCCTCGTATCTGGCCGTCTCGGGCGCGAGTCGTACCCCGTACGTGCCCGTCGATATCTTGTGCGGACTTTTTACCCGGCTCGAAGCACAAGCGATGGTGGTAAGTGATATCCAGTGGACTTGCTTTTTCTTTTTCTTCTCTTTCTGAACTTCAGACCGTCCGACACATGAACGGATCCAACTTTTCCAACCTCTGGCCCGAGCTGGTTATCGATCTGTCCCGCCCTGTTGTCTTCCATTCGCTCGCCGAGGCGCGCGAGATGCTCGAGCTGTACACCTACCACTACCGCGTCCACAACACCAATCTCCAGAACGACAAAAAGGGCGGCAGCGGCAGCGGCCTACACCCCCCCAGCTGTGCCGTCTCGCCAGCCACCCTCCGCGACACCTCGCTGGCCCTCCTGGCCAAATGGTCTGTAGCTCTGGACGTCTTCCTCCGCCAGCGCGGAGAGAGCCTTACCGACCGGGACCGCCGGGGCGCGATGGTCCTCCAGATGCGCAAAATAGACTGCTACATCGCGCTAGATATCTTGCGGGAAAGCGATGACTTGAGCGATGCGACGGACGCCGACCAAGTCAAATGGGACAGGTACTGTCCGCTGTTCGACCAGATGGTGCAGATCGGCGAATCCATCGTGCTCCTCTCAACTACTGCTACCACGGAGTCGGGCACGAGCTTCTCCCTCGATCTAGGTATAACGGGGTGCATGTTCAACGCGGCCGCGCGCTGTCGCGACCCGGCCATCCGCCGTCGCGCCGTACAGGTCCTCCGCGCAGCCGCCGTCCAGGAGGGAGTCTGGAACAGTCGCGTCGTGGCCGAGATGGCGCAGCAATGGATCGCCATCGAGGAGGAGGGACTGGTCCTCTCCCCGCACACCTGTGCCGATGTCCCTTCCTGTGCGCGTCTGACGCACTTTTACCCCATGTTCGATGCCGACCGGAGGAGTGCCATGGTTTACTTCTGTTCGCATGGTTTGGATGCTGGTCGGGAGGTCCTTTTACAGTGGTAGTTCGACACCTGGCATTTACTGAATGTATGAAAATAAAGTTGTACTATGTCTATACGCTGCTACTACTGCTCCTCCTTATGCTCGTGCTTCTTCTTCTCCTTCTTGCCCTTCTTGGACATGGCTTCGGCCATCAGCTGTTCAAAAGCCATGTAGTCGCCTTCTTCCTCGGAGTCGCGTTCGGCCTGTCAATAGTTAGAATGTTGGAGAGAAGAGCTAATGATGAAGGAAAATACCTTGGCGTAAATGCTCCCCGCAAGGACTAGAGCGTGCGCGCGCTCGATGCGCTTCTCAAGCTTGATGCGTTTGTCTCCGAGAACCTGGTCGCAGACCTCGCGCAGGACGCTCTGGATCTCGAACTTGCTGCCGCGCCAGGCGGCGGCGAGGATCTTGCCCGTCACCTTGCGTTCGTACTCTGCCTTCTTCTCGTCGGTCCAGTCGTCGCCGCCGCGTTCCTCCATCTTGGCCATTTCCTCCATGGTCATCTGGGCGTCAATTGCCGTCGAGATGGTCGTCCATGTCTCCTTGGCCAGCGTGCCCTTGTCCTTTAGCCGGGAGAAGAAGCCCGAGATGCCCAGGAATTTCTGCGACTTGAGGAACGAGGTCCCCTTCTGCGTGTACGTCGCCCCGACCGCGTGCAGGATCTCCAGCCCAAACGACTCCATCTTCAGGTTCTCCACCTCCAGCCGGATCTTCTCCTCAAACGCCCGCGTCACATCGGGCCCCTTGTCCGTCTCCGTCCACACGCTGATCCGGTCCACCAGCTTGCGCGCCAGAGTGCTCACCCGCTCCTCGCGCGCCTTCTTGCGCTCCAGCTCGTACGCCGCCAGCCTCTCCTGCTGCTCCTTCGACAGGCCCCCCTTTTTCTTCTCCTTCTTGCGCAGCTCCTTCTCCTCCGCAGACAGTCCAGCTGCCTCCATCCGCGCTTCTTCCTCGGACTTGTCCATGATCGCCTGTTGGCCTAGGTACCGGCGCGGCGTGCTGGTTCCAGATGTCCGCCCGGAGCTCTCCGCAGCAGCAGCAGCAGCAGCAGCAGCAGGCGCCTTGGTCTCGGCAGTCGTAGTGGTCTCATGCGATGCTTCGGCAGACGCAGACGCAGACGCAGACGCAGACGCAGATGCAGAAGCAGATGCAGAAGCAGGTTCGGGTGTCTCGCCTTCTTCATGCATGTGCAGCTTTTCCTCGGCCGCTTGAGCAAGCTCCTCTTCCTCCATCTGCTCCATCGTGATGTCCATGGTCGCCGTGAGGTCCTTCATGAGCGAGATCTCACCGATCAAATCGACAAACGCGCTGCCACCGAAGATCATGCTGAAGAATTCCGAGGGATCCTCTGCGTCTCGTTAGCGATCTTTCTTATCTCCCCTGCAACTGTACATTCTTACCGAAACCACCACCGGGAACCGCATCTTCCTTGCCGTACTTGTCATAACGCGTCCGCAGCTCTTCATTGCTGAGAACCTGATAGGCTTCACCGATCTGACCAGCCAGTCAATACCCCCCTCACATCCTGATTCTATTCAATGACCATCCACGTACCGCTTGGAATCGGGCGTGCGCCGTCTCGTCACCGGGGTTCTTATCTATTCAAGACATTAGACAGCGTGTTCTTCAACCAAAGACAATTCTGCGATTTCTCACCAGGATGAGTCGTAATGGCTAGCTTGCGGTACGCCTTCTTGATCTCCAGCTCGGTGGCTGTCGGGGGCACGCCCAAGGCATCGTAGTAACTGGTGTCGGCGACCATGGTGGGCGATAACAAAGCTCGCTGGGAATAAAGTCACACGAAACCGCTATATCCCGGCCTCTGCTCAGGTCCGAGAACTATTCAACAGGACAAGACAAAGCCCGTGGGATCCAGATTCCGACGAGAGAGGGAATTTCTCTGCCTGGAAACAACGATTTCTTGACCCTCCGCCAGACCACGAATTCTCTTTCGTCATGGCGGGGAGTTGCTTTCTTGGTTCTCTTTCAATACCTTTCAATACTGTATGGTCATGTTCTGTAATATATTGATTAGATTACCGTACCCACACGCAAAGATCATGTAACATACCGTCCCATCCTGTTCCGCAGCCACGCGGGCCCAAGCTTCGCTCCGACTCTCGATCCGAAACCTGACTATCCCCCTTTGGGCAGCCCTGGCAGCCTCAGGCCGCCATGCTGCTGCTTTTAGCCGTTGGAGGCAAAATCCCTCGCCGCTGGGAAAATCAGCCATCCTGTACGAAGTAACGAACAGCTGTTTAGCCACCAGCTCCTGAGTCGAGAGACGCCTCTTTCTTCCTTCGCCTCGCCTCCACCCCGTATTTATCCCCTCTCAGGCCCCGGCTTGATCCTGGTCTACCGCTTAATTGCCAGGGAATTACTGATTTTCCGGCCGTGGACAGCACATCCCAGCTTGGGCCCACCAGCGGTGTCCGTCCCGGAGACTCGAGCGAGGTCTTTCTCCCCCACATTCTTTCCCCTGTCTTTTCGCCGACTCCTCTCCTCTCCTGGACCTGTTGGAATCGTGTCGAGAGCCGCTTTTGTCACAATGGGTCTTGCGACGAACGCCATCTACTATACGTTCCATCCGTCGCAGCTGAGAGCGATCATCCAATGGTGCGGTTCTTCCCTCTTTCCCCCCTTTCCCCAACAATTCTTCCACTAGGTTTTTAAACGGACGGAGGAGAGAGTAAACAAAAGCTAACTGGCGTGTTTTTCGCGCTGGTAGGAAGGTGTGGCATAATCCCGTGCACGAGCGCAATGAGAAGGACGACACCGAGACGCAGAAGGCGTGCTTCCACTTCCTCGACCGGACGAGCCGCAGCTTCAGCGCGGTGATCAAGGAGCTGCACCCGGAGCTCCTGCTGCCCGTGTGTCTGTTCTACCTGGTGCTGCGCGGTCTGGACACGATCGAAGACGATACGTCGATCCCGCTCGAGACCAAGGAGCCGCTGCTGCGCAACTTCAAGGACTTCCTGGAGCAGGATGGCTGGAACTTCACGGGCAACAGGCCGGAGGAGAAGGACCGGGAGCTGCTGGTTCAGTTCCACAACGTCGTGGCCGAGTTCAAGAACACCAAGCCCGCCTACCGCGAGATCATCAAGGATATCACGGACAAGATGGGCAACGGAATGGCCGACTACTGCCGCAAGGCGGCCCTGGAGGACGCGAGCGTCAAGACGATCGAGGAGTATGACCTGTACTGCCACTACGTCGCGGGTCTGGTTGGCGAGGGCCTGACCCGGCTCTTTGTTGAGGCCGAATTCGGCAACCCGGCGCTGCTGAAGCGCCCGCGCCTGCACAAGTCCATGGGTCTGTTCCTGCAGAAGACCAACATCATCCGGGACATCAAGGAGGACGAGGACGATGGCCGCCGGTTCTGGCCCAAGGAGATCTGGTCCAAGCACGTCGACAATTTTGAGGATTTGTTCAAGCTGGAGAACCGCGAAGCGGCCCTGAACTGCAGCTCCGAGATGGTTCTCAACGCCCTCGAGCACATGGACGAGTGCATCTTCTATCTGGCCGGCCTGCGCGAGCAGAGCGTCTTCAACTTCTGCTGCATTCCCCAGACCATGGCCATTGCGACGCTGGAGCTGTGCTTCCGCAACCCCGCCATCTTCGAGCGCAACGTCAAGATCACCAAGGGCGAGGCGTGCCAGCTGATGTTCGAGTCGACCCAGAATCTGCGTGTCGCCTGCGACACCTTCCGCACCTACGCCCGCCGGATACACAAGAAGAACAGCCCCAAGGACCCCAACTTTTTGAAGATCAGCATCGTCTGTGGCAAGGTACACCTCCCCCATTCTCTACCTGTTTACTCCCTTTTGATACCAACTATACCAGATCGAGAAGTTCATCGAAGTCATCTTCCCCTCTCAGAACGCTGCGGATGCCCAGCGCCGCGTCGAAGGCCAAAACCCGGCTAAAGACGAGGCCAGGGCCAAGGAAGACGCCGAATCCCGCAAAGAGATCATGTTCATGATGGCTTTGATGGTTGTCATCATGGTTGTCATTGTTGCCGTCATGGTAAAGCCCCCCCCCCCCCCCCCCTTTCTCCTTTTCAATAATTTCTTTTTACTAACCTTTTAGCTTGGTGTCGCCTGGGCTATGGGCGCCCGCTTCGATCTCGCGTGGAAAGAGCTTAGGAATGGCAATCTCCGCCCTCCGAAGCAGTTTGCTGAGCGCGATGCCGCGATGGCCGGCCAGGTTCTGCACCAAGAGCTCTAATTGAGTCACGGAATTATGAGTTATAAATTGTCTGATCCATGCCACCTACCACTACTGTTACCCCTTTCGCCCCTATCTTATTTATCTATCTTCTGTACTGGCCGGTTCTTTTTTGCAACGGGCGATGGAAATATGTATTCTAATAATTGATTTGATCTTTTGTACCTTATGCAAATCTCTTTATTTGTAAATATATTGTAAAGAGCTATCGCCAGTATCCATTTCTATGTAGTAAATCCCTATGTATGTATGTAACCACTGGGTACTCCATACTATTGCTTTATAATGCTGACCGATCACCTGACCAATCACAGACAAGATATTCTCGCTTTTGTCGGCCTGCCACCACCGATAGAACCGATCTTATTGTCAAGTCAGAGATCTGCTGCTATTTTGAAATCTGTTGCTCTTCATTGTTTTCTATATCATCTGGGCTTCAGAAACAGTCGATGCGAGTGCGGTTTCCCCAGCTGAGCCGGTTTCCTCTCGGTAGACAGATCATTCCTGTTCCACTACGATTTTCGTCCATCGGTATGGCTTCAAACGCTACCGAGCAGACTACCGAGCTGCCCAAGCTTTCTCCGAGCGAGTTCCGAGCTTATAACCGGCTCGCAGATGGGATGGAACAATTCGTACGTGAGAAAAAAAAATAAAAAACAGATTCGAGAGAAAGATCTAGTATCCTTAGTGCTCTATCTAATTATCCAGCACAATCACTTCCGGTTAACGTGGAACCAAATGTTGAATGCATGCGACACAAAGGGCAAAAAATCCGGCACGCTGTCTGCCCGCCAACTGATCATGACGGGGCTAGGGTTCTGCTCGCAACTACACCTCCACCACAGTATTGAAGAGGAACATATCTTCCCCGTGCTGGCGCGCAGGATGCCCGAGTTCCGCGCCAAAGTGACCCTGCTAGAACAGCACCGCGAGATCCATGCCGGGATGGACAAGCTGCAGGCTTACCTGGAGGAGTGCCGGTGTGGAGAGGCAGATCTGCAGCGCGACGAGGTCCAACGGTTGATGGATGGGTTTGGCAAAGTGCTCTGGACGCATCTGGATGATGAGGTGCATGCCTTGAGGGCGGAGAATATGCGCAAGTACTGGACTGTCGAGGAGGTTCGGAAGATTCCTTTCTAGAAGAATGTCTAATATGAGTATATATATGCTTTTATTGGTAGATCGTATATCTGTATACTCTGGTACAGAGTTAATTCTATGACATCATCGTGAGATGTATAGAACCAAGAATAAGACAAAGAATACTTGAATTCTTTCTAAACTGGATTCCATCTACTTAAGTGAGCTCAAGTCTGCTTTGCCTGAACCTATCGTCCAATATAGCCTCTGATAAGTATGGCCCTTTCTCAAGCTGCGAACCTGGTCGAAAAGGCCGTTGGCCACACCGACACGGCCGATATCCATACGGATATCAGCAATTATAGTAAACCTGGCCATGGAGATCCATCTGAAAAGATCCTCGTCACCACGTGGGAGGGGAAGAAGAGCATCAAAGTGGGTGAGTATCTCTTTGGTCCGCTGGTTTCTCTCTGTTAACACGTATAGTGCACGCTCCCAAGCCCAAGATTGTGGATGATGGCGACGTCATTCTCAAGGTAACAGGGAGCACAATTTGTGGAAGTGACCTCCATCTATACCATGGTATGTTAGAGAGAAAAGAAGAAAAAGAGAAGAGAGGCTCACGATTCAGGCGTCATTCCGCAGCTTCAAAAAGGAGATGTTCTAGGCCACGAATTCTGCGGTATCGTCGACAGCGTTGGTCCTGGCGTCGGGACCGTCAAGGTCGGCGATCGAGTCGTTGCCTCGTTCCCTATTTCCTGTGGTGACTGTCGATTCTGTAAAGAGAAGCTGACCACCGCGTGTGAGCGGACAAACGCCAACAAGATCGCCAATGTCATGTACGGCAATAGACCTGCTGGTATGTATAGAGCCTACCTAGAGGCCAAATAATATTCTTTCCAGACAAGCTGATAATCTGCGGCAGGCATCTTTGGGTACTCGCATTTTGCTGGTGGTTTTGCCGGCGGCCAGTCCGAGTACGTTCGAGTGCCTCACGGCGAGCAAAACCTGCTGCATCTTCCCGACGATGTGCCCGACGAAAAAGGCCTGTATCTTTCCGACGTGCTGGCCACCTCGTACCACTGTGTAGTCGACACTGGCGTGCAAAAGGGAGACACCGTGGCGGTCTGGGGAGCAGGCCCGATAGGACAGATGGTGGCGACGTTTTCCTTCCAGCAGGGCGCCGGCAGAGTTATCTTGATCGACGGGGGCGACGCAGCTTGGAGATTGGGATTCGTCAAGGGGAAACTGCCGCGGCTCGAGACCCTCAACTTTGGCACTCTCCCCGACGGAGAATCGGTGACGTCTCAGCTGAAGAAGATGACGGGAGCAGGGCCCGACGTGTGCTTGGATTGCACTGCTGGCGAGTTCGCAAAGGGCTGGACGCATTCCCTGGAGATCATGCTAGGTTTGGAGACCGACACTTCGGAGACGCTGAATGAGATGGTCACCTCCGTGAGATCGTTCGGTCGAATCGGTCTCACGGGAGTCTATGCAGGTTATGTAAGTACAAGAAGGTGTCATGATATCCATGCTATCACCTACTAATCTTCAGACAAATCACTTCAATATCGGCGCCGTCATGCAGACCGGGATTCGCTTGATCGGCAACGGCCAGGCTCCGGTGCACAAATACTGGGAAGAGCTGCTGGAAATGATTCGCAGGCAGGAAATCAATCCACTGGATATGGTCACTCATCGTGTGCGTCTCGAGGATATGGATACGGTGTATGCGCTCTTCGACGAGCGTGCCCCGGGCATGCAGAAGGTCTTTGTGCAGACCAAGTTCTCCTCTCCTCCAGCTCACGGGGCACCTCAATTATCTCGTTTCTAGCTGTCTGCTATGGTTATTTGTGTTATCTCAAAGGAGAGAAAAGCTTCACTTTTGCCTTGGCTCGACGCCGCTTTCATCATCTACGATTGCACTGATTGATTCACAAGTTTCGCGCTCCACTCCTTCAGTCTGAGGTCGCGTATGAATACTTTAATTATGTAATGCTGAATCCAGTTAACTAAAGGCCCGGCGGTGTGTCATTCCATAGTAGCCTCTCGGCCTCAAGCTCCTCTTCATAGCAATCCTCTGTAAACGCATCATGAATGATCTGTTGGATTTCTGGGAATCGTTCTGCCCCGTACATCAGCTTTGTAAACTCCCAGTACTCAGGATAGAAACCGGCGCATTCCCAGTCCACAATTCCAGCCAGGCGTCCACGATCAATCAGAATATTGCTAGGGTGGAGGTCGGCATGAGTAAAAACAGATCGGTACTGACGGCTGTGGACAGCAGAAATCTTGTCCTTTGTCTCTTTGCGCACATAGTTATGGACGAGGAAAGCATTGAATTCAGAGATGAGGTGGAACGGACCGCATGTGCCAGAGGGGAAACGATGATCTTTCAGCGGGCCGCCATGACTGTTGCCGAAGACGTACGAGGTCCGGTTTGGGACGCACCGCAGCTGTGACAAAACAGTCTTCAAGTCTCTCGAAAGCTGCTCCCGTTCTAGGTATGAGAGTCGGTGAAACACTGCCTCCAGCGTTTGTCCGGGCACGGCCGTCATGATGAGAACGGGGTGCGTCCCCTGGTAATCGTCCACCCAGAGGGGCGATGGGATCGAAGTGTACTGTTCCACCAGACGCAATGTTTCACCCTCGTCGCAGGGAGAGGGGTTGCATTCTTTCGCATACAGTCCGAGCGGCAACCGGTGCACGAGGCCGGTGAAAGACCGCGGGTAGAGGTGGCTGCCTAACTTCAGGAGCACACGGTAACACTGGACACGTATCAACTTAGGGACGAGATGCCAGAGACAGCGTAATGTCTTTTGTGTTACTGTGTCGAAGTGGACTATCAAAGCAATTAATCAGCCTTCGGTGTCCTAGGTGATATGTAGAGAGTCATGGTATGAATCAGAGGGACCCATACACAATCGGGGCGAGGGCCAGCCCTCGGCGATTCGTTCTTCAACATGAAATAGATGCAAGGAGGCTGCAATACGAAAGTGTGTTCGGAATAAAAATGGATCTGGAAGAGGAAGACTGGCGTCCTGGGTTTCCATGATCAACATCTGCGTTGTCCGGTCCCATGGGCTGCCATCGCTGAGAAAGAGCGAATGACAGGGCTCAGGAAACAGTCTGGAGACGAAATACTAGGACCAAGTCAGCCAGTAGTACTCGTTGTGTAGAGTCAAGGTACAGACGTAAACTTTGCTCGCCGTTTTGATTCTAGTCTCGGTCTCGTCATTCCAACGATCGGCCGTATCGGTTGGAGGGAAAACCTGTATATGTCCATTTCGAAAGGCTGAATGAATGCTCGGAGAGAGTAAGAACAAGTTTCTTAGTCGAGATTCCGAGGTGCCAGTCTGCAGAAGGGTCCGAAGCTCGGAGGTTATGGCAGGGGTTAAGAACGCTTGCAGGAGGGCATAAAGAGGACCCTAGTAGCATGATGAATTCAATCTCTGGTTAGATTTATATTCCAGACCAACACCCACCTGCGAATCCATGTCACGGTCATCGAAAAGGCTCGGTGGGATCACCCAGGCATGATCGAAACGAATGTGCCTGCTTGTATCCAATGGCTTCTGATCCAGCATGAAGCAATGCGAGTTGTCCCTCTCTTCGACTAGAGCTTGTGCTTCGAGTGAAACCTGGTCTCTCTGGGTCACTACTTTGGTGGTTAGCGGAGACTCGGGATCAGATTCTGACTCAACTGACCTTTCTTCACCACTTGCTTCCAGTCAAGTTTTAATTCTTCTAATACTTGCTCCGCAGGGCGACCGGAATGATCGTGGATCCTTCCCCAGATATACTGAGCAGCGTATTCCGGGTCGACGGCTTCGTCCAGAAAGGCTCTCCAGATCGAGTGCTCAGTTGGGGTAAGCCGGGCGGATTGAATCAGCCGCATCGTGGCGTTATACCCGGCTGGGTGGTGACTCCATTCTGGAGATGACGAGGTGTGTTTATTTTTCTTTTGTCTGTTGTGAGGTTCGACGTGGGAAGGGGAGGGGGGGGAGTCACGTGTAATGCTACAGAAGTATTGGGTATAGTGCTTAGACTGTCGCCTGCTAATAACTAAACTGTAGAAATAGTTTTACTGCAGTTACTCTCCTGCTCATAGAATATTATAAGACAGAGAGTGTGTATTACTATTCTTGAAGGATTTAAATAATAAATAAACATATTCTTCTTATTATATTTATAAGCCAGTCATGGAGATATACTTGCTGTAGAATAACCCTAACCCTAGTCTTGCAAGATAATCAACTCAAGACCAGCTAATTACCAGCTCCCATATCTATCCTGTCTATTTGTTAGATCGACATTCTATTACATCACAGATGACTTTATGCAACCAGTCCTGGCCTAAGAATAGACTTGAAGTTGACTGATTTCCGTTTTCGGAAGGAGGCAAGGGGAGACGCTTTCAGCACGTGGAGTCCAGCAGATGCAGTATTATTAGTATTAGTATTATTAGTATTATTACTAGTAGTACTATTAGTATTATAAGGTAAATAATAGGCAGATAGTTGGTATTTACTGAGTGACTTGGGTAACCTCTAGGTCAGCACTATATAGGTGGCTTTCTTCTACTCAAGATCACAGAACAAAATAATAAGACTTGGTCAGAGTAAGGAATTAAATTAGGAAAATAGTAAGAAATAGAATGTACTCGTAGTATAGAGGTATAACTTTCAACTAGAAGCGCATTGATCATGTAGTATAGGCACTCTCAGTTAGAACAGAAGTCAGCATTCCTCAAGTCTAATACAAGATAAGCATGGCACTTGGTAGTAATTTAGGATCTATTATTCTTTATCTATTATCTACATTTGCATCTACAGCTACAGCTACATCTATAGCTACAGGTATTCTTCTTTCCAACTGTACACTATCCATAATAACCAATTCAATCACATGTACATACAGAATGACCATTATTCTACTGATTACCATAGGCACTTATTGACAAATACATGACGATGTCATCAGGTAAACATGGGATCCAGATTCCCAATTCGGCATGACAGCTGCCATAGACACGCGCCCTCAGCCGGTTGCAATCGCTCATCACGCGCAGTTGAAAACAGCTTCAAGGTATTTATTATTCATTCATAGTCTCTCTGTCTCTATTTCTCTCTGTCTCTCTAATTCTCTCTCAATCTTTCTAGTTCCCTCTCAATCTCTCGTTCCACGACGTTATAATGAAGGTCTCGCTGACTCTCTCTCTCCTCCTGGGCACAGCTATCGCAGCGCCGCACAAAAGCACCCTGCAGACACGCGTCGATGCCCGGATTGCCGCTCGAGCACAACGGGGGTCCCAACCTGCAGCCCGGGAGGAGATCGCCAATGCAAACCTGCTGGAGAAGGTCGGCAGCGCCGGGACGGTCGAGTACAGCAAGAACTGGGCCGGGGCGGTGCGCGAGAAACCGCCGTCTGCAGCCGCGACGTACACGGCGGTGACGGCCACGTTTACTGTTCCCGAACCAACCGCCGCCGCGGGGGACAGCAGCAGCTACCAGGCTGCGTCGGCGTGGGTGGGCATCGACGGCGACACGTACAGCAATGCGATCCTGCAGACGGGCGTGGACTTTTACATCTACGAGGGGGAAAAGTACTACGATGCCTGGTACGAATGGTACCCGGATTACGCCTACGACTTTAGCTCCCTGGGCATCCAGGCGGGCGACGAGATCGTGGCTATCGTGCAGGCCACCTCGGCTAGCCAGGGAGTCGCGGTGATCGAGAACCGCAGCTCGGGCGTCAAGGCCACGCAGACGCTCAGCGCTTCGGCGGCGACGGCCACACTGGGCGGCCAGAATGCCGAGTGGATCCTCGAGGACTTTGAGAGCAACGGCACGCAGGTCGCCCTCGCAGACTTCAACAGCGTGGTCTTCACGGGCGCCGTGGCCAGCACTGCAGACGGGAAGACCTATGGTGTTTCAGATGCCACCATCCTCGAGATCAAGCAGAACAACAAGGTCTTGACCCAGGTGACGGTTGACAGCGACTCGGAGTTGAGCATCAAGTATTCGGGCTAGATTAAGGGGTACGGAGTAGGAGAATAAATAGGAGTGTACGGTGTACGGTGTACGGTGTAGGAAGTGTTGTCTTCTGGTGTTATTGTCATGGTTCATCTGATTGCACATTGATTTATCGCATGTTTATAGTTAAAGTTGATGATTCGACACGTCTGTCGACAATGATGTCTAGACTGAAATAACGAGAAATTCACTGGATCGTGTCAGATGGCCATCGGTCCAATACTGCAAGCTCGATGGTCATGGTCTAGTTCAATGGTCCATTCCTCGCAGATTCAGTGTTGGTTGCAGGTATTAATTGGGAGGAATGCGAGGGGCAATCGAACGCACCCACATTCTTGACGCATCCGGGGGAAGCCATTCTCCTCCACAGTATAAAGCAAGTCGGTTGCTCACTCTCGACTCCTGGTAGCTATTTCTGTTAATTCAGTCAGATACTTCATCATGAAATCAGCCTTGATCCTCCTTGTCGCCGCCCTGGCAGGGGCCACTGTTGCAACGCAGCAAGTGAGCGACGACGATTGCATTGTAAGTGGTCTTCTCAATTGTCCTTTTGACCTCTTTCTAACGCCCTCAGTGGTCGTGTCTCAACCAGGCGCTCAAGTACAGCAAGTGCACCAGCGCAGACGACCTGGACTGCATGTGTAACAGCAGCGACTTCCAAAACGCTTCGACCGACTGCATCAAGTCGATCTGCACGCAGTCTGCTCTGGACGGTACGTGAATATTCAATACCTGCATGCAAAAAGAAGATCACCGGTCTAACGATAGCAGAGGCGGTGGCCACGAAGAACAGCGACTGCGTGGGACATGTTAAAGCGTCGACGTCGACTTCGACTTGAGAAGAGAAAACAGTTGTGTTGACCTAGCTTAGTCATATATTAGTCAACCCAGCTTAGTCAAATATGAGTCAGTCACTTAGTCAGGTATTAGTCATATTTATTTGTGATTGTAACTTCGAGGCCGGCCGATACTTTCTCCCGTTCCGCCAAGCTTAACTCCTTCAAGCTTGTTTGCATCCGTTGCAGATCGTCAACAACCATGCCCAAAAGGGAAGGTCGTGTGATTGACACGCTAACTTGAAGTAACTTCCAAGACAGACGGACTCCCTGCGGACTCCCACGGGCGTCCGACACGATGAAAAGAAGAGAAGAACGCGGGTTATACTGCATTTTGATCTGGTTCTTGTTGCCTCCGCAATTCCTGGCGTCTGCTAGACTAGATTAGGTTCTGAGGACAGGATCTCGGCGCCTTATCCGAGTCTCACCCAGCCCAACAGGAGTCGTACGGAGGAGTCCGTACGGAGTCCCCGTTCAGCTTCAAGAGGGTATCTGTGAGTATTATGAAGGCAAACTAGTAAGTATGCCGAAGTACTTTGTCTAACTAGCAGTTGACTAGTACTGACTGTTATTGATGCAATAGGCTGCAAGGGACGCTTATCTCCTCCCACTCGTCAAGCCGACAAGGCATGCCGACAGGCACGCCACCCCACGCCCTGATTGCTCCGCCCCTGCCATCATGTCCATCTTCATCTCGTGTATCCATCTCGTTTAGGTACCGACTGCTGCATATCTGCTGATAGCATGGTTGCTCCACCCTGGGTGTAACGCCGTTCCTGAGTGAGCTGGAGGACTGCTGTGCCTGCCTTGCCGGCCTTGCCTTGGTCTGTGGCTATGGCCTGCGAGCTTCGACCAATGGACTCGGCTTGATTAAGCGGGACAACGGGTTGCTACCGGGCTAGGATTCCTAGTAAGTGCTTCGTATATTAATTATGGAGTATCTAAATAGCTTCTCCAGCTAACTAACTACTATGGGTAGGGGTGTCTATGGACTTAACTTATGATACCCCACTGTGATAGATCGGATGCTTTCCTTGCCCTCATCATCGTCATCGCTCATCATGCGTGCTCCGGAGACGCCGTCGGCCTTTGAACGGGGGGTTGGAGGAGGGGGTAGCACAGCTCTCTGCAGCTTAAATACTCCCTGGGAAACCTCTCTCGTCTTGCCCCTCCCCGCCTCAAGCGTGCTGATCTTACCCTCACACAGCTCATCATGGTCTCTGCAACGCTTTACGCGGGACTTCTGTGCTCCCTGGCAGGCCCCTCGCTGGGTGTCGTGCTGGAGAGTCTGGCCTACGGTGTCCCGGCCGGCTGGTCGTACGTCGACACTCCCTCCGACAGCACGACCATGGCGCTGTCTGTGGCTCTGGCCCGCAAGAACATTGACCAGCTGGAGTCCAAGCTGGCCAAGGTGTCGACCCCCGGTTCCGCGGATTACGGCAAGTACCTCGACATCGACGAGATCGAGGCCGAGTTCCCCACGGTCAGCGACGATGCCGTCGTCAGTTGGCTGAAGAGCGCCGGCGTCACGGCCTACACCCGCAGCGGCAGTCTGCTGCACTTCTCCGCCACTGTCGAGACCGTCAACGCCATGCTCAACACCACATTTGACTGGTACCAGAAGGGCGACTCCACCAAGCTGCGCACCACCGAGTACTCCATCCCAGATGACCTCGTCGACTACATCGAGCTCATCTCCCCCACCGTCTACTTCGGCAAGACCGTCGCGGCTGCTGCCCCGGTCGTCCACTTCCCCAGCCGCACCCGCTCCCTTGAGGCCCGCAGCAGCTCCTCCACCGTCGCTTCCCCCTGCGAGACCTCCATCACCCCGTCTTGCATCTATGAGATGTACAGCCTGGGCGGCTACGAGGCCGACGCCAACTCCGGCAGCCGCATCGCTTTCGGCAGTTTCCTCAACCAGACCGCCAACGAGGCCGATCTCGTCCAGTACGAGAAGCATTTCAGCATCCCCGTCGAGACCTTCTCCGTCGAGCTGATCAACGGTGGCGTCAACAACCAGTCTGCCGGTATCGACGATGTCGACGAGGCTGACCTGGACGCTGAACTCATCGCAACCCTCGCCCACCCGCTGCCTATCCACGAGTACATCACCGGCAGCACTGCGTGAGTTCTCTTATACACTACCTACCACTTACCCAAATAAACTAACACATTTTAGTCCCTACATCCCCGATGCCGATGAGCCGACGGAAGATGAGAACGAGCCGTACCTGATCTACTACGAGTACCTCCTCAGCCGCCCCAACTCGGCCGTTCCCCAGGTCATCACCAACTCCTACGGTGACGATGAGCAGGTAGAATAGCTCTCTATTTTCATTTCTTGAGGAAAGGTTCGCTGACAGTAGCAGACCGTCCCCGAATACTATGCCAAGCGCGTGTGCAACCTGATTGGCCTGATGGGTCTGCGCGGTATCAGTATCCTCGAGTCGTCCGGTGACGAGGGCGTGGGATCTGCGTGCCAGGCCTCCGACGGCGTGACCCCCCAGTTCAACCCGATCTTCCCTGCGACGTGCCCGTACGTGACGGCGGTGGGCGGCACGCAGGCCTTCAGCCCGGAGGTGGGCTGGACCGACTCCTCGGGTGGCTTCTCGTACTACTTCCCGCGGGCGTGGTACCAGGCATCTGCCGTGGACCACTACCTCGACACATACGTGTCGGCAGCAACCAAGGAATACTACGGGCAATACACGGATTTCAGCGGGCGCGGGTTCCCCGACGTGGCAGCCCACAGCTTCACGCCCGACTTTGAGATCGTGTACAAGGGCGAATGGTACGGGTCCGGCGGCACGTCGGCCTCGTCGCCCGTCTTCGCCGGCGTGGTCGCCCTGCTCAACGACGTGCGCCTGCGTGCGGGCAAACCCGCCCTGGGCTTCCTCAACCCCTGGCTGTACTCGGAGGGATTCAAGGCCCTCAACGACATCATCAATGGCACGTCTATCGGCTGCGACAACGTCGACCCCCAGACAGGCGAGTACGTCAACGGCAGTCTGGCCATCCCGGGCGCCCACTGGAACGCCACCGTCGGCTGGGACCCTGTGACTGGTCTTGGTACGCCTAATTTCCAGAAACTCAAGGAGGCTGTTCTTGCTTTCTAGAAGGGCCTTCCAGAAGAGTCTTCTAGAAGGCTCATCATCTCACGACATACGATGTATGATACTATAATGCACTAATCTCCATAGTACCTACTACCTAGTAAATCATTCTAATGGAACTATATCTTCTATCCGATTGAACGGCCCTGCCCCTTCGTACCTCGTATATTTCAAGAACAACGAGTCTGGACTCTTGTGCCACGCGCCGAGATCATGGTCGCCGAGTATATCCGGGGAATCACAGGGGCGGAAGATGCCAAAGACATGAACCCTTGCTTGTTGGGGGATATAATCACTGCTGCTGCTGCTGCTGCTGCTGCTACTGCTACTGCTACTACTACTAAAAGTCAGGCCGGCCAGCTTCTCTTCTACCGTCATGATTGTCTCGGCCATAAGAGCGCCAGGGGGGCACTTGTAAAACCCCTGCACTGACGGGGCACGACGAAGCAGAGCGATGGCTTGACGGCGGAGAAGCGGATGCCGACATTTCAGCGCGGTGATGAACAGGGGCAGCCCGACGCCCATTTCGAAGGTGAAGGGGGGCGCCGCACCGGTTGCACTGTCAATTGAAGCGTCGAGCACGGCGGCGGCGTAGGCGACTATCTCTGCGAAGCGGGCGTGGTAAGTGTCGTACACTGTTTCTTGCACGGTCAGGCATGTTGCGACGTAGATCTCTGCGGCGGCGTGGTATGTTTGGAGTAGTTTCACGGCGGGATCGCTTCTATTCTCTGCCTGAAGGACACCTTGGTGTTCGTCCGACTTGAGAAAAGCTGTTAGTGAGGACTTCCACGCTGCTAATCGGTCTTGCAGTGCATGCTGTCGAACGAGTAGGGCGTGATCGAGGGAATCGTCCGCCACAGTCGCTAGGTGGGCCTGGGCCTCGCGCTGGAAGAGCAGAGACTCGGCGGCGAGGGGTACAAGAGCCTCGCGGGCGGCCTGTAGAGTATGAAAGTCCTGTTTCTCGTCGGGCAGATGTCGGATGGCCGTCAACAAGGCGCTGGTGGGCACACCTGAGATGGTGAGAGCCACCGTGCCCAGACGGAGAAAGAAGGGGACGATAGTGTTTTCTCGAAACGGCGACGACGACGACGACGACGACGAGGCCGCCCGCATCTGTAGAATCAAGTTCACTCCCTGTTGGTACAGCTGGAGGGCAGCTTCGATCCGGCCCTGCAAGGTCTCGATACACACGAAGAGCACGCAGGTGACGAGGGCGACGGTCGCGTCGACGTCCCCGCGGGCGAGACGGTCCCGGACGCGTGCCAGCGAGCGAGTATACCAAACCAACGCATCCCGATGGGTATGAGAAAGCGAGGCCGGCTGTCTGCTGAGGAAGATCGGGTCGAGACACTGCTCGGGGTTCTCGAAGAGCACGCTGATGGCGTTGATCGCGTCCCAGACAGCCGGCTCACGGCGGCACACCTGCGGCACGACGCCTCGCCAGAAGTCGCCATCCAGCGCGCCGGCTACATGAACAGCTGCGTGTTCGGAATAATAGGCGAACGCTCGTCGTTCGCGCCAGACAGTGCCGGGGTAGGAGGACAGAGGATGGGCGGGCGGGAGCTGGTCGTATTCACAGGCACGTCCGGTCTGGGCACAGCGGCGACAGCGAGGTTTTTCCTCGTCGCACTTGACTTTGCGTATTCTATTCAGTTAGAATCATTAATCTAGCTTTAATGAAAGGATGCCATGTCTTACTTGCATGTTTTGCAGCCGAGGCGGGATTTCATGGGAAGAGGAAGAGGGAAGAAAAGGTGGAGGGAAGAGAGGGAAGACAGAAGGCTCACTTTATTAAATAGAAGTTGGTCAATAATATGAAGAATAAATAGAAATAGTATGGCTAATTCATTGATGATTATTTATATTTGGTCTTACTAGTAATTACTGTCTTTAATAGGGTGTCTTTTCATCCTTCTAATTCCAAATTCTAGTCTATAAAACTACCTCCAGCATCCTTGGGTAAAGTAATATTCTAGATCTTTAGAATATTAATACACTTATACTATTGAAGCAGTTTGAATAAATCAATATCTATTCTATTCTTATTGTTATTCTTGTTATTACCAAATGAATAACTCATTACTCTCTAATCCACTGTCATGTTCTCTGCGACCGCCTTGACTTTCCCCTCATTTCAACTTTTTCTCCCTCACTTTCTCCCACCAAAACCTCAATTCCCCTCTCCATCTCCCTCAATTCACAAGACAATGTCTCCCGTCCTTCTCCTCGACGGCGGCCTCGGTACGACCCTTGAAGCCGACCATGGCATCCGATTCTCCCCCGCCACGCCGCTGTGGTCCTCGCACCTGCTCATCACCAACCCCTCCGTCCTGCGAGCCGTCCACGCTGCCTTTGCTGCCTCGGGCGCCGACATTGTGATGACAGGCACGTACCAGGCCAGCATCGAGGGCTTTCTCAACACCGACGCGGCGATAACCCCCGCCCAGGCCACGGGCTACATGCGTGCTGCCGTCGACTTGGCCCGCGAGGCCTTCCCGCCCTCCCACGCCGCGCGAGTTGCGCTCTCGCTGGGCCCCTATGGAGCAGTCATGCACCCAGTCTCGGCAGAGTATGCGGGGGATTACCCTGCTCCGATGGACGAGATCCCCGCGCTGCGGGACTGGCATGCGGCGCGTCTGCGGCTGTTTGCCCAGGATACCGAGACACACTCGTGGGACAAGGTCGAGTTTGTGGCGCTCGAGACGGTGAAACGCGTGTACGAGGTGACGGCCATTCGGGCTGCTGTCGGTGATGTCTTTGCCTCGCTCCCCTCGGCGGAAGATAGGAAAAAGTGGTGGGTCTGTGGTGTGTTTCCTACCGATCAGGTCGATGAGGAGCAGGTCCGACGATGGATCCGGGCGTCGCTCGAGAACACCACCGCCAATGGAGAAGATAGTTGTCCCTTGCCCCGTCCCTGGGGAGTGGGGTTGAACTGCACCCGGATCGAGAACGTGCCGCGCATCATGGAGATCATGGAGGAGGAAGTGACGAGAATGGTGCAGGAGGGGACCTTTGTCGACGAGTGGCAGGCGAGTGCCACGGGTCGCCCGTGGCTGGTCGTCTATCCGGACGGTACCCAGGGCGAACGCTACGATCCCTCGACGAAGCAGTGGGTGAAGCGTGATGTGGCCGACACCGTCACCCGCCCGTGGGAGGATGTCTTCTGGGAGACCGTCCAGGCCGCCCGCCAGCGGGGGCTCTGGGAGGGGGTGATGATAGGAGGTTGTTGCCGTACGGGGCCTAAAGACATTGCCGCTCTACGGAGGAAGATTGACTCTGCTTTTTGAATTACTACCGCTCAGCATTCTACATGCCATCTATGCTATGGCTACCGCGGCTACGAGGGCGTCCAGCGCCGAGCTCTGCGTCGAGGCATCCACTTTTGTGACGGGCCCTGCCCAGTCGACTCCGAGCTGGTTTGCATCGTTGCGGTCGTTCGCCCAGATGCTATCGGCGCAGGCTCGAATCACCGCTGCGAACTGGTCGTCTGGCGCTACGGCCTGCAGCATCTGCAGGTTTCGCAGGAAGATGCCCTTGAACTGTGTCTGATTCGCGTCGCAGTTGTTTGGCTCGCACGACTCATGGATCACCTTGTTGCTGTCCGCCAGCGCGGTGATGGCTGCTTTGGCGATTCGGGTCGCGGCCTCAATGTACGAGGCATTAGGCGCCGCCCGGTTCAATTCCACCAGGCCGCCCAGCACGACTCCTTGATTATACGACCATCTATTTTGTCAGTTGACACATTTTTCTTCATATAAAAAAAATCTAAAATTCCATCTCACTCACACTGTCTGCTGGTTGTTTTTGCAGTCAGCCGTCAAGCCGTCGTTGATGGTGCCCTGGGCGTTGATCATCCCGCTGGCCTGGAACCAGGCCCATTCCCGCTGTGCCCAGTCGAGATAATCCGCAGGGTTGGATGCACGGTTGGCCAGATGCGCCGCGACAGAGAAGAACAGCTCGTTGGAGATGGCATTGACGTACGAGCGCGTATGGTCCCAGTAGATGCCTCCATCACCGCAGTTTGTCGGCCAAACGGTTGTCTAAGAATCAGCCGGTATTCATTGCGAGGAATTCGAGAATAAAAGTCTAACCATCTCGTCAAAAATCCCAATGGCCAGCTCGAGATAGTCCTGGACGCCCGTGAGATCGTACGCCGCGATCCAGGCGAGCGCCCACCAGCCGTCATCGTCGTACGCGCCGTCAAGCCAGGCCGAGGCGTTGACCGTCCCTGATTCTTGTATATCATGCGTTCGCAAGGGCCAGGCAGCCGGGTACCGCGTCTCGGGACGGCCGTTGACGGTGACTTTTTCGAGGCCTGGGTCCGGGTTGACGCTGGGCGCCACGACAAAGGTGGTGTTGAAGACCTCCTCGGCCGTCTGGCGCAGGGGATCCGACTCGTCGACGAGCATCGCCAGATCCGCGAGCGCCGTCATGCAGTTGGCGCCGTTCCACCAGCCGCAGGTATCCCAGAGGCCTGTCTCGGCATTGTACCAGGTTTGCAGGGTTGTGGCGGCCGAGGAGGCAGAGGACAGCGGGCTGCTGCTGCTGCTGCTGCTGCTGTTTGCTGTTGCGACTGCGAAGATGCTATAAAGCAGTACGTATAGATACATGTTGAATAGATTGGTATATGTTACAGTCTCGTGGTTTAGGTATTGGGTGATACTAGATATAACAACATACCTCCTCGGGAATGTGTCGCGACAGCAACTAGACATTAACTAGATACTTGGTTACTACAAGACTGCAATATTATTAACTAGATACTTGTTATGAGATGGCTAAGAAATCAATTACTATTACTATCAACTAATTAGAGTGAATACCTTGTGGAATGCCGTCTCTTACCCTCCTTAAATACTAATTGACATTTATCCTGGGTCTATTGCTTTTTAATATGATTCAGAGAGATCATCTTAAGCAAATACTATATTAACCTGCCTATGACGAGCCAATCTCCTAGGGAGATCACAATGTGAATCGATAACCAGAACCAATGGCATTCAACAAAGTGCAGATGAGCCATGGTGGCTTATACAAGGGCGGGTAGGGAGTAATGTGTGCTCCAGCCTTGCCATTAAGTAGTGATACATCGACTCGAACCTCCACCAGTACAAGTCTTATTATTATGAACCTGCTGATGGAGAACTCAACTACAACTATATATTGAGACTTTACCTGAGACTTTGCCTTGTAATATATCACCCAATACTCAGTATAGATGAGAAGATGTAATTGGAATCCAGCAGTTCATGTGACAATGTGTTTCTCATGCAGGAAGACGCAATGGAGAACACGAAGAGACTAGGCTTAGATAGGAAGGAGGGTGCCATTGACATCATGCAGTGTGGCCAATCAGACAGCATTCATTATAGATAGAAAAGAATGTAAAATAAATAGATATAGATAGATGTATATATATATCTTGTAATTTCTACTAAATATCAGTGCTACATGTGATAATAGGCAAGGTCATGCATTAGATATATCTAGTAAAGGTGCAATTTATATGGCCAATATATACGATCTAGCAGGGATGAGAGTAGATATGGATATACTGCAAGATCAGGCGGGGTTACAAAAGTACCAGCCATCTATTTAAGAGATCTATCCTCTTCCATCCTACTTTCTTCTTTTCTTTTCTTCTTTCTCATCTAAACACAATGTACCTCTGGATCCTCCTTACCGGGCTGCTGGGGTATTCCCTCGCCCAGGCCATCTACCGACTCTATTTCCACCCTCTGCATGTCTTCCCTGGCCCCAAAATTGCAGCAGTGACCTCTCTATACCAGTTTTTCCACGATGGCATCCGAGGAGGTCGATATCTCTGGGAAGTCGAGAAGATGCACGAGAAATACGGTACGTGAAGAGACTACCCAAGTTACCTAGGATAATATGTACTACACCAGCAGCTAATTATACAAGGCCCCATTGTCCGCATCAACCCCCACGAACTTCACATCAAGGATCCCCAGTACTTCGACACCATCTACCGCTCTCCCAAACAAGAGAAAGACGTCAGCGCCGCGGCGGTTTTCATGTCGCCGAACTCGATGATCGGCACCGTCAGCCATACCCAACACCGCACGCGCCGCGCGGTGTTGAACAACTTCTTCTCCAAGCAGGCCGTTGCAAAGCTGGAGCCTCGCGTCTGGCTGTTTGTCGAGAAGCTTCTCCACTGGCTAGAAGAGGCAGAGAAATGTACCACTGCTGCAGATACAATCCGGCTCCACGATCTGTATGCGAACCTGACCACCGACGTGATCACAGAGTACACGTACGGGCAGAGCATGGACTGTCTGGACGAGAACGGGGTGAACAGCATCCTCGAGGCAAGTGACGGATTCAGCAGCTTGGTCCATATCATATGGTTCCTGCCTGTTCTGTCGACAATATTAAGAGGGATCCCCCTCTCGGTCATGGAGAATCTGCAGCCGCGGGCAGCCAAATTCTTCGGACTGCAGCGCATGATTCGAGAAAGGTCCCAGGCCATCCTCAACAAGACCGATCACCGTGCAGAGGACAAAACAGCCAGAACCGTCTTCGAAGCCCTGACGGCGTCTTCTGTGCCCGCGGAGGAAAAGAGCCTGTCCCGACTGGAAGATGAATCGGTCGTCGTCCTGTTGGCAGGCATGGGCACCACTGCGCGAGTGCTGAGCACTGGATCATTACATCTTGCCAATAACAAGGCTCTCGCCTTGAAGCTCAGACAGGAACTGATGCAGGTGATGCCTGATCCAACGAGCAAACCATCCTGGTCTCAACTTGAACAGGTGCCTTATTTGGTACCTCTCTCTCTCTCTCTGTCTGCCTCTGTCTGCATCTGTGCTGTCTGCTAATAAAGTAGACGGCAGTTATTAATGAGTCTCTCCGACTGTCCCATACCGTTGTCTTTCGTCTTACACGTCTGTCGCCTGTTGACCCGTTGGTATATGGCGACTACGTGATTCCACCGGGGGTACGCCTCTCTTTGCGTTGTACTTTATATTCTCTTGACTAACGACTAGACCCCCGTGAGTCAATCGCAGTATTTCGTCCATATGGACCCCGACATCTTCCCGGACCCTCACACCTTCGATCCAGAGCGCTGGCTCCGTCCGTCGACTCAAGGCGACGTTCCCTTGACGCGATTCCTCGTTCCCTTCAACAAGGGGAATCGCAATTGTCTGGGTATGAAGTGAGTAGTACTCTAGTGCCAGCTGGAGATGGATGACCGGCTTACTCCTATTCAGCCTCGCTTATGCCGAGTTATATATTACCTTTGCGGCTGTCTTTCGTCGCTTCGATCTGGACCTGGTCAATACGTCGTTGGAAGATCTTCGCTTCACGCGGGACTTGGGGGGGGGAGCTCCTGAGCATATGCGATTCCATGTTTTTGCAAGAGTGAGAGAGGCGTCTTGATGTGACTAGGTATAAGACATTATTTCGTAAAAACCTGGCTTATATCATCGTAGGATGGTGATAAAATTACTACTTGTCTAGTAGAATAGAAAAAAAATGAGAATAGAAAAAAATGACAAGAGTGGGATTTGAACCCACGCCCCTTTCGAGACTGGAACCTTACTCCAGCGCCTTAGACCAACTCGGCCATCTTGCCTTGATGTAGGAAGGGTGGAAATAGTGCTACATAACCCAGACTACTCTCCCAAGTATTATCTTGAAGTATTCATTGGCTCTGCTTCACTTATTTGCCCGGTAGTATTTCCCAGTGAGATTTTAGCAGTAATTCTGATTCATTCATTCGATTCTGTACTTCTAATAGGTATGCAGTACTACACATACTTAGGCTACAATTTAATGACGCTAGGCTTATTATTTAATACCGGCTTTGCCCCCCTATAATCTGATATCCATTTATTTATATCTCCATCTAGAAATAAACATGGGCACCTCCTGGTCGCAATTCTTCCCCCCCACCCCCCAGCTAACTGAATCAACCCTTCCTAACCAGCAGGGCAAAGTGTTCCTCATTACAGGCGGATATTCTGGTGTTGGACTGGAGCTGTGTTCTCTTCTCTACCACGCCGGGGGGAGAGTCTACCTTGCCGGCCGCGATAAACAAAAGGGAGAAGCCGCCATTGAAACAATAAAACAGTCTTCTTCTTCTTCTTCTTCTTCATCTGGAGAAATCACCTTTCTATACCTCTCTCTCTCCGATCTGTCGACCATCAAACCGGCCGTCGACGCCTTCACAGCGACAGAGTCCCGCCTCGACGTGCTGTTCAACAACGCCGGCGTGTCCAACCCCCCGCCTGGATCGGTCTCGGCGCAATCCCACGAGCTCCAGCTCGCAACAAACTGTCTGGGTCCCTACCTGCTCACCCAACTCCTGCTCCCGACCTTGAACCACACAGCGTCCATCTCCGCCCCAGGCTCGGTGCGCGTCACCTTCACCTCCTCTATCGTGGTGGATTTCCAGACTCTCCCCACGCAGGAACTCTTCGCTCTGCACGTTCCGCACCCCTCCGCCCAGCAGCAGAACTACCTCCATTCGAAGATCGGGAACTGGTTCCTCGCTCACGAGCTGGATAGGGAGAATCCCGCGGTGACGTTCCTGGTTCTCAACCCGGGGAATCTCAAGACTGCCCTCACCCGCCATTTGCCTGCCATCGTTCCCTTCCTGGTGGCGCCGCTCCTCTACCACGCCAAAATGGGTGCTTATACCGCTTTGTGGGCTGGTCTGTCGACGGATCTGTCGCTGGAGGATGGAGGGGGGTATATCATTCCCTGGGGGAGGAGGCATCCATCCCCGAAGGGAGATATCGTTCGGGCGATTGAGGGGGGGGCGGCGACTCGCTTTGTTGGGTTTTGTGAGGAGGAGACGAGGGAGTACAGGGCATAATATGAGATACGGTATGAGTATACGAGTATATGGGTATATCTATATAAAGGATATAAACTCATAAAGGATATAAACTCCTATAATCATTCCTTGTACTAGAGAGTGACTATTTATATATATTTCAAGGACACTGCCACTAGTGCCCTCTCAGCCCAGTTCGATCTCCCTCCTGCTGTACAAGAAGCTCTCCCAGGCGTCTCTTCTCAGACTCTGGAAGAAAGACTGGGTTGTTTTGCCGGCAGCAACCCCGCGTCACGTGGATGCTACTCCCTTGGCCTTGGGCCTTCACCGACGGTGGCCTCACTTTTTCTCCCTCTTCGACTCTCCTCTCTCGACGATAGGGAGCCGTTCATTCTGCACGGCGACGCTTGATGTTCTCTCCCAGCCTTCGACAGACAAGACGATCGTTCTCGTCGACAGCCAGGTCAACCATGTCCTCTTTGCTCGGTCGCTAGGCATGCCCTCCTCACCCAGGATCCTCGGAGCGCCCCGTGCTGTTGGGAAATACCATGGGTGATCTTGTCGAGCGGGGAGGGCTTATCTCGCTTCTCACGCGAGGGAGATGCACACGAGGGCTGCTGGTGTTGTCGAACAAAACCTCTCCCAGCTGTTGATTTGAAGCAACAATGATAGGTAAGGAGTAGTCCATACTGCTTTTATATACTAAAACACCAATAGAACCTTGTCTCCCCCCGATGGAACTTCTTCAGCGGGTACAAGAGCGGCTCAGGGGGAAGACGCCATCTTTCTTGCTGCTAGGACATTGACTGGTGAGACTGGAAATATCCACATCTCCTTATTTTGATGAATGAATGCTAATAGTTTGCCAGTTGGCAGTGGATCGACACTATCATGTGATGCCAAGCGTTTTAGTTATCACTCCTGAAAATGATCTTCTTTCCTTTCAGTACGGAGTAGTAAATATCTACTCCGTATATATATCTGTGGAGGCAGTGGGTGTTGGACTGCTTGATGGAATGCAGTCTGTCCCTACTTGATATGCGTTGCCATGTCTGCAGGTACGAGCAGGTCTCTGAAATCCAGAGCAGGGTGCAAGACGTGCAAGTGGGTATATTTTTTGAAAGGAGAGAGCTTGAAATAAAAGAGACAATTACTTATTAATTCTAGAATCCGACGAGTCAAGTGCGGAGAAGAAAAGCCGCACTGTGTGCGATGCACCAGCACCGGTCGCACATGCGAGTACTCCGACACCAACAACGCCCGCGCTCTCTCGCTGCTTGACCAGCGACTTTCGCTCTCGCCCAACACGGTGTGGCGCGAGCGACGGGCGTTTGCTTACTATTTCCAGTGCGCTGCCCAGTATGTGGGTGGTGAGCTGGACGTGGATTTCTGGCGCACGGTTGTGCCGCAGGTGTGTCGGACGGAGCCGGCCGTGTGGGATGCCATCATCGCGATGAGTGTGTTGATAGAGAATCCCGAACACTCTCAGCAGCAGCAGCGAAGAAGACCCCAAGATGCGCTGGCCTGGTATGCGCGCTCGGTTTCGGCGGTGCGGCAGCGTCTCGAACGTGGCGGGCTCGATCTCCTCGTCGGGCTGATCAGCTGTACCCTCTTCATCTGTATCGAGTCCCTCCAGGGGGGTATCGAGGCGGCTGTCCGGCTGTACGGTCAGGGAGTGCGTCTTATTCTTGCCCTGCGTGCTCAAATCGCTGGCCGTGGTGTTTCCGGGTCGGCTATCAACGCTGCCTCCCTGCTGGAGGAGACCATCGTCCCTATTTTCACCCGGATGGGAATGCTTGCTCTTGCCACCTCGACTGCTCCAGCGGGGGGATTACGGCAGGATATCAAGGGGCTAGAGGAAGGGAAAGAAGGCGAAGAGGAAAAAGAAAAGACCACACTGCTGCTCACGCCCACAGCGTTTCTCTCCTCCCTCAAGGCCGCTCGGGAGACCATAGTTGCCCTGGCCAACGAGGCCCAGATCTTGCAAACTGCCTGCAATGACTATCGTCAGCGAGAATCTTCTTTCTGGCGGCTCTCCCCGGAACTGATCGATCGACAGAAAATCCTGTCGGCTAGCCTCCAGAGCTGGCACAAAGCTTTTACCGACCTGGCGGGAAGGAAACGGGATATTCTATCGTTGTCACCATCGTCTATGGTGAGCACCAGCGCCCTCCTGCTGGCGTACTACGAAATGCTGGTGGTGAGCCTTGCCACCTGCGTCTCACCCCTCCAGACCGCCACAGATGCATACATCCCCCGTTTCCAGACAATCGTGGACCAGTGTCGCATCGCGCTCGATGCCTCGATGCGGCCGGACGGCACCCAACCGCCGCTCTCGCTGGACGTCGGCGTCAGTCTCCCGCTCTGGTTCACCTCGCTGCGATGCCGTGAGCCTCAAATCCGACGCGCAGCGCTGGCCTTGCTCCGTCGAGCACCACTAGTCCAGGGGTTCTACCAGTGTATCCCTGCGGCTAGCTTGGGTGAACGCATTATGGCTCTTGAAGAGCGGCATGGGAAAAGCATGAGGTTGCCTGGCAACAACGACAACAACGACAACAATGACAGGCCAGATCCTCTCATCCCCGAAGAAGCCCGCTTCGGCCCCCTCGACGTGTTTTGGCTGCGAGACGGTTGTCCGCCAGGCCCGAATGAAGAGCTGGTCAATTGGGACCGCAGCCGGGATCAGTCTTTTCTACGGTACTCGCGCAACAAGCACGACCCGGCGAGTGGCACTTGGCAGACTGTTTATGAGTGTGTTTGCCTTGATTTTGAAGTGTAATCATGTTCCTCGGCTATTGGTCGTTTATAGCTCAATAAGATTGGAGAATAACTTACGACGCTTACGTCACACCTCACCAGAAGACATCTTAAGATTCATCTTAAGCTTCTTCTTAAGAACTGTTTTATCTATACATCTATCATCATGTCGGTCAAACGTAAGCCGTTACCGTCGCAGGCATTACAAGTACAAACACCACAGTTATTACCAGAGGTACCGGCTGGAGCATCACCACCACCACCACCACCACCAGCACAAGCTCAACCACCCACTCTATTAGACGAGACGCGCCATTTCCTCGGCGGACTAATACACCACCCCTCTACTTCAACCAAACACGTCTCTATCTTGCGCCACTCTCACGGCCTAGTCCTGTACCGGGGCAGCAGCACGTCCGTGGCCGTCTCGGTCTTCTCCGACAGGCCGTTACCCCCAACGCGCACCTTCTGGCTCCAAAGCAAAGGATGGACAGGCAAGACAGGGATGCGAGCCAAAACGATGCTGAATCTGCACTCCTCCTGGGTGGAGGTGACTCCCTCGACGGCCGTACGAGCGGAGCAGATCCTCCCTCGAGACGAGCGGGCCTGGCAGCGCGATATCGAACAGTTCCAGAAAACCATGAAATCCCAAAATGCTCGCACTCATACCCTCCGCGAAACCGATGTGCTTCGCATCCCCGTCGAAGCAGGAGACGGATACTTCCATCTCGTCCTGTGCAGTGACGGGAAACGAACGCTCTGCACGAGTCCCGTGTTCAGGCTGGCTTCTGCGTCGACGAGTCCCAGTTCGCTCCGTGGTGCCAGTCTACGGACCCTCCCGCTCGAGCTGGGGGTTATGGCCGCGGGGATCTATGCGTCGAGTACCCTGCAGACTGTTGTTTCGCCGTTGACGAATACGGTGCAGAACATGGCGCCCTCGTGGACGGAACAGACGGCGGCCACGACGGCGTATTCGCTTTCTGGGGCGGAGGAGAGGGTTGACCGGATGGTGGGCTATGAGGAGAATACTCCAGCAGCAGTAAGGGAATTGTATATAGAAGATACCCCCGAAGCAGGACCGGTACCCCCCTTTCCTATGGATTGCATTGTGCGTGGCTCCGTGGCAGATCTTAGAATTACGACTGCAGATCTCAGCATTACGACTCCGCAGAGACTACGAGGATACTATTTTATTTGGGATGGGCGAGAGACAGTGGAAAGAAGGAGACTGGAAAGAATGAATCATGGGCACCTGTTATTCTGTCTATCCTCTCGCTAGACCTCTCTCAACAGAAACAGATCCAGATGGCCAATGCGATCCGGACGCGGACCTCCCTGCGGTTCATTGACGATTTAGGCCAGGATAGAAGGTTGAATACAAATGAAATACAGATCCGACTGATGGGCTTCCTCCGGCCGGACGGCCAGCTCTCCGCGACAGAAGCACAGGAGGACGCAATTCTCGCTGCACAGATCCTCACACATCCTTCCTGGGGCCCGATGGTAGAGGAGAAGGGGGGATGGCTTGATAGGACGAAAGAGCGATACACGAGTGCACGGCGCCAGGTGGACCGGATCCCGCTGCATCGTCTGGGGGTACGGGTTCGATCGGATGAAATGGGGGACAAAGAAGTTCGAAATGGATATTATATTGTCAGATAGCCATAGCTTCATATAAATAGTAACTAATGTGATATACCAAGGGTCTACTAAGGCCCCACTGGAGGCTCCGAAGCAGCAAGGTTACACTGGCGGAACAAACGGAGCTCGTCAGGCTTGAAAGCCCCCACGACGGAATGGAGAACCCCCTGGTTGTTGAAGAGGACGAGGTCTCCTTCCTGCCAGTCGTGCGCGTACACGTACTGCGGCGAGATGGCCGGCCGCTGCAGTCTGTACACTGTTTCGCGGACGGTCGCCAGGTCATCAATCACGGTGCCGTCTGCGCGGTGGATGCGCCGCACGGCAGACGGGTGTACCTGCAGGGCGAACTTGCCTGACACGGGGTTCTTCCACAGCATGGGCAGGGTGAGGATCTTGGATTCGTCGATGGGGGGGAGGTCGGATTCGGCCAGCTCGCGGTCTTCAGTGTAGAGGCCTAATCCTGTGGGGAGGGAGCGGGCGGGACTCATCCAGATGTACCTAGACCGTCAGCTTTTTCTTGTGGGCATTCTTAATTCTTAATTCCTTCTGTGCTTACGGATGAGCAGCGTATTCTACTCGCGAGGTACGGACGAACTCCTGGTCTTCCGGGGAGAGCAGGTCGAACATGCGCTGGCCGCTGACGAACGCGGTGGTGCCGAGCGGGACGTCGAGGGTTTCATTAGACCCATCATCGTAGCGCAGCGTCTGGCGACGGCCCTTGGGCACCGAGACGGCCATGAGGGTGGTCACCCGCGGCGGGTTGAGGTCGTAGAGCGCGGCATCGATGTGCCAGCGGTAGAACCGGGTGAAGTCGTAGTCTTCTTCGTCGGGGATGTGGTCGCGGTGGAAGGTCCGGTGGTGAGGATGCCGCAGCTGCACGTTCTGCAGGCCCTCGTACTCCTCCACGAACCCGTTGCCAATCACCTGCACCTGCGGCTGGTGCGGTACCGTTTTCAGGTCTGGGTGCAGGATGCTGCGTTTCGCGTCCAGCGTCTTGCCGTGCCCGTAGTTGTCCGACGCCGGGTCGAAGCGTTTCGTCAGCTCGTACTGCGCCCGGGGCGACAGGCTCTGCTGGTCTTTGAACACCACGACGTGGTGATTGTACAGCGCGTCCCGGATGAGGGCAAAGTCTTCGTCTATTACCCCAGTCAGCTTTTCTCTTCTTATAGGCACGAGGATCCTCTGGTAAATGCGTACCGCTCAGATTCTCCAGGTCTGCATAGCGGATCTCCGCGCCGAAGTCGACCTCGGAGTTGGGGTGTGTCAAAGGCTGGATGGAGATGGTAGGCTTCATGATGGATGTGTTTCAAGTCTGCCAAGTTCTAAGAGTTCGGATCCAGTCGTTAATCTGGGGTCTCCGGCTCCCTTTATATGATCGTTTCCTACCGGAGATCCCCCCCGCGGTGGGCGGCGCGCGCCGATACGCGGCTTATCTCTGTCTCTGCGTTATCAGGTCAGAAGGATGTGATGGTTGGGAGTGGGAGGCTGTGACTAAAGGGCGTGGAGGTGTTGGCATTCAGAGGTGTATCGCAGCAGGGATTAATCCTGGAGACCCGCGGGGTGGAAAAGAAGAGAAATTGAGAGGCCAAAACTTCATTCCTGTTGCGTGCCTCAGGATGTTGTATGCCTGAGGCAGAACCAGGCATGAGGGGTAGGTATGTCATCATAGTAACATCAGAGAATCAGGAGTTGTTAAGCAGTTAGTCTTCGACTACCGTAGTTATAAGCAACTAGGAAGAGTGCAAGAATCCCAAGAGAATACAAAAATCAGCTCAAATCTTCAAAAACTATATGTTTTGCAAAAAAATAGACAAAGGCCCGAGCCGCGACTCGAACGCGGGACCTCTCGCAGGTTGAGTTGTAAGCCCAAAGCGAGAATCATAAACCACTAGACTACCCGGGCAATGTTGTTATGTAAGGCAAGTTTTCATCTTGTAAGGTAAACTTTTTGAACACAAACCGACAGTGGAGAAAGTTCTTGTACTCCGTATGTAGACAATAATAAATTAATTTCTAGAAATATCAGATTCATACAATTAAACAGTAAATCTCAGATTTCTTTTCTTCCTATTGACTCAAGCCTCATTATTGCTGACGCTTGGGGAAGTATTAATATCGAACACATCCGAAATTTCTTCCAAGGTACCATAATTACCAGGGGTGGAAATACCAGCAAACCCTTAACCCTAGTCTGCCCCCAGCTGTTCCTTGCGACTCTCACCCTCGTTGGTATTCCATATATATAAGTATCACCAGTAATTCTATGGCCAAGACACCCATTCCGTACCTTTTTCCACCTCATTTTGTCCGAAGAATCTCAGTTTGGGAGGATTCTGTCTCGGCATGCTCCTGATAGCCCCCAATTGCTAGCCTAATTTTTGGTGGAGTTAGTTAGAGATAAGGTTAACTTGATACTCTATTCTATCCTATTAGCGGCTGGTAGTATCTTCGGCCCCAGAACAGAACCACAACAACATGCAATTTATACCGAGTCATGTCTCACTCACCGGTCCGGTGGTCATAATCATGACCGTGACCGGGCCGGTAGAATAAGTACCTGTTTGATCGGTTTGACCAGTTTGATCGGTTTGACCAGTTTGACACGTTTGGGTTGTTTGGCGGTTTGACGGTTGGACAATTTAGGAAGGCAGGGACTGATTACGTAACGTCAGGGACAACTCCTCTCCTCCTCTCCTCCTCCTCTTCTCTCCTCTCCTCCTCTTCTCTCTTCTCTCCTCCTCCTTTCTCTTCTCTTCTCCTTCTGAGAAACCCCTCTTGATCAGGAATGCATCTGCGCAGTTGCCACGGGAAAGCTGAAACTGCGATGCCCGGATCTGACAGGGATCGCCACGCCTCACCGGGCGCAGACCGGCTACTTATCAATGCAACGTTGTCGATCCTTGTCTACCAATAGCGGGGTACTCGTGAGGTACAAAGAACTCGTAATGAATTCTGCAGAATATTATCTCTGGTTGTCTTTCGGGGTATAAGTCGCGTGCTGGCCTCTACAGCCCTAATTTATACCGAATTGCGTTGTTATACTAATCTGGCTACTAGAGTATACCCTATACTCGCCATGGCCGACACCATCGAAAACTCCAAACACCTCTCCGATGCCTCTCCCCCCCTCGTCGACGAGAAATATGGCACGATCCGTGCTCTGGTCGCCGCCGACCTGCTCGATGAGCGCTACCAGCCGACCCAGCGTGGCCTCAGCAACCGCCATGTGCAGATGATGGCTCTGGGAGGAACGATTGGCACCGGTTTGTTTGTCGGTTCGGGCGCCGCGCTGGCCGTCGGCGGGCCGGCCAGCTTGTTGATGGGATATATCTTCATTTCGGTGCTTGTATACTCGTTGGTGACCGCCATCGCCGAGGTGGGGGCCTACATGCCCGTCCACGGCGGCACCATGAGCTACCACGGTTACCGCTACGTCTCGCGCAGCCTGGGCTTCGCCATGGGATACCTCTACTGGTACTCGCTCGGCATCTTGGTTCCCTACGAGATCACCGCCGCCTCGCTGGTCATCGATTACTGGAACCCCAATGTCAACATCGCCGTCTGGATCACCATCATGCTCGTCGTCATCGTCGCCCTCAACTTCTTCCCCGTCAAGGTGTACGGCGAGTCCGAGTTCTGGTTCGCAGGGTTGAAGATCATCACCCTCCTCGGCCTGCTGATGTTGTCCTTCATCCTCTTCTGGGGCGGTGGGCCCAACCGTGAGCGCCTGGGCTTCCATTACTGGAAGGACCCGGGGGCGATGAACACGTATCTGGTCTCGGGCGACGCCGGCCGCTTCGTCGGCTTGCTCAAGTCGGTCGTCTCCAGCGCCATCGCCTTCATCTTCGCCCCGGAGCTGATCATCATCAGCGGCGGCGAGATGGAGTCCCCCCGCCGCAATGTCCCCCGCGCCGCTCGCCGGTACATCTACCGTCTCGTCTTCTTCTACATCTTCGCCGTGCTGGCCATTGGCGTCATCTGCCCGTCCAACGATCCCATCCTTACCTCCGGCCACGAAGATGCCCGCGCCTCCCCCTTTGTCGTCGGCATCAAAAATGCCGGCATCCCCGTGCTGGACAGCATCGTCAACGCCGCCGTGCTCACCTCGGCCTGGTCGGCAGGCAACTCCTTCCTGTACATGTCCTCGCGCTCCCTGTACGGGCTGGCCATGTCCGGCAACGCACCCTCGGTCTTCAAGACCTGTAACCGCTGGGGAGTCCCCTACCTGGCCGTCGCCGCCTCGGCCGTCTTCTCGCTGCTTGCCTACCTGTCTGTGGGCAACTCCTCGTCCACCGTCTTCTCCTGGCTAGTCAACTTCACCAACACCTCGGGCTTCATCTCGTGGATGTGCTGCTGCATCGTCTACTGGCGCTTCCGCACCGCCGCGCGCACCCAGGGCATCGAGCTGCCCTATCGCTCGCGCATCCAACCCTTTGGGTCCTGGTTCGGCTTCGGCGGCGCGCTGACCCTGTGCCTCATCAACGGCTTCACCGTCTTCTTCCCCTCCCAGTGGTCCGTCTCCAGCTTCTTCACCGCCTACATCGGCATCCCGGCGTTTCTGATCCTGTACGCCGTGCACCGCATCATCTACTGGTCCGACCCGTGGGCCTGGCGACCCGAGGACGTCGATCTGCAGACGGGATTGCAGGAGATCGAGGCGGCCGAGCGGCCTCCGCCTGTGCGCGACACCTGGTGGAAGAAAATGATGGTGGTTATCGATTAGAGCATACTAGTTCACGCCCTATTCTAGTTCAATTGACCCTTTTATGAACATTCCATATCCATAGAAATTATTTACAATCAAACCCCTTATTTAATGCTGTCTTCTCATATCCTCAGCTGTGTCGGCTATTTTTCCTTATATTGACTGCTGTCGAGGTCACATCAGGACTAGTCCGTAGTCACGTTCAGCGCTTTCCTCCTCCCTTTTCTTCAGCTTCAACTTCACCTCTTCTCTTCTCTTCTCTCTTCTTTTCTCTCTTCAACCCATCTCTCCATCTCTCCATCTCTCCATCTTTTCATCTCTCCATCTTTTCATCTTTTCATCTCCACTCTTCTCTTCAACTCAACACCTCCACGCGCGAGAGAACTGACCGGTTGCTGACAACCGAAAATGGACGATGAAACGCGATGGAAACTGCACATCGTGTACAGCGGCAGGGGAGATGCCATGTACATCGAGTACCCGACCGGCGTCAACGAACAGTCCCTGATGATCATGGACGGTGGACCGGCAACGTATGGGCCTCGAAGTCATGGCAATACCTCGACTGCCCCGTACTGGAAATACTTCTTCTCGGCTGGCAGACAGATCTGGGAACAGGGGCTGAGGAAACCTCGGCCCTTTAAACCTAGCAATGTCATTGCCTCGCACGCCCATGAAGACCACGTCGGCGGCATTCTAGCATTGATCCAGGCCTGGAGAGACGGCGATTCCGCCATCGATTTTGATGGCGCCGTCTATCTCCCGGCCCAGCAGACTTTTGGTGACTATCATATAAAAAGGTTCATCGACTTACTGACAAATGAGCGATGGAATCAGAAAGACGAAAAGGACCCAGAGCCGCGCGCCTTTAAAATCTACCAACCTCAGACCGGAGAGATTGGCAATTCATTCAACATTGAATACCCGGGCACGGCGGGGTTGGCGGTGTTCTCTCGCAGGGCCATCGCTGGCACTGTGAAAACGGTAGCCCATTTCCAAACAGTGTCTGAGCTGACCGATAACCTGAATTATAAGAGCATCTTACTCAACACCCGCTTTGACACAGTCCATAATGCTAATGGCGAAGGGGAAGCTCTCTTCACGGGCGACAGCTCCGGCTGGATCATCAAACAGCAAGTGGCTCGCATCCGCAATGATGCCGGAGGGAATATTCCTCATTACTCCGTCTACAAGATCCAGCATCATGGAAGCGGCATTGACTGCCGACTCGATAATAAGAAAGACCCGCTCCCCAACGTCCTCGTGAAGGAGACGGCAATCCTGGCTTTCTTGGAGTATGAGGATCCCAACGGTACCACTACCAGCTACCGTGAGAAGTTTTTCGCCGGCAGACCCGTTGAAGACCAGTACCGCCCGCAGGGATTGAGGCTGATGCGTGGCAAAGCCTTGGAGCTGCTCCAAACGAGCGAGATAGATGAACTACAAGCCCTTACCACCATTGACGAGGCGAGAATCCTCTTCAGAGATCGACACCGTTCCCACCAACTAAATCGTCTTGGGTTGGACACAAAAGACCTGCCTCTGATAGATATCCCAGAAAGTGTGATCAATAGTATCTGGCTCAGCCTGAGGACGTATGCCGCCGAGCAAAGAAATCATTGGAAAACTACAGGCAATGAGGATTTCTTTTTCGAATCGAAGAAGGACAGGAAGTGGCTGGACTGGTTCGTCCAGTGGATGTCGGATCGGCAAGATGTCGTCAAGGACACGATGTGGTACAAATACTGGCAGGCGTACTACGGATGCGTCTCCATTCGCGACTTTTTCAAGTCCTTTACGGCAGACACCTATGTTGTCAGCGCCAACTACACTCAGCACGGGCATCCAACTCCCAATACCATCTTTGGACTGGCCTGGGCTTTGCTTGAGCTTGACAGAACCGCCGAGCTCTTCTTAACCAGCGGCTACAGTCTTTATGTCGATGAGTTAATTCGGCTGACCGAAGCATATTCCACGTCCCGGAATCTAGCCTTTGACACCACCTTCAAGAAGCTGTTCTACCATAGCTCTGACGATGCCAACACCCCGGGTACCGGCGCTCTCACCATCCGTTATATGAACGCCAATATCTACATGAGCATAAACCTCAAAGCGGGAGCTGTCAACCCGCCGACGGGAGCTCCAAACGGCCAGTCGCGTGGCCTGACCAACTTTACCACGGTCGACTTCCGGACCTTCGTCTCGGACTCGACTCTGGAGAGGCACAGCAAGCTGGAAACACAGAGCAGAGGGGTCCTCAAGCTCAAGCCATTCGGCGACGAGATCTGGCAAATCTTCCGGACTCAACTTGCCCACAAAGAATGGATTCTACAACTGGAGAGGGTTGGGACCGCCTATAGGCCGCTACCTGTGCGCAAGGACCAACTTCAAGAGGACCAAGCTCTATCCGCCTTGCGTGTCCAGGAGGCTTGGGAAGTTTCCGGAGCTGGTGCTGGCCATGTTCTACTGACGAATGCTGCTGGGCATACCTGCGCCGTCCGGTTCGTGACTGCAAAGGGAAAAGAATGGAGGCTTCAGTGGCGGAGTCTCAATCTTTGCATCACTAAAAGCTGGGATTTTGAATGGCTCCCTGATGAAGAAATTGAATTTCAGAAGAAATCCCCCCTGGTTCTGTTCAATGCTAGTGTCGCGGCCAACCCGGCGGTGCTTTACCAGCACCAAAAGCAACAACTAATGGCGATGAATTCCATTGCCAACAACTTCGATGCACTAATATCGACACCGAGAATTCGGATGATCTCAAATACTGCGGGTGGCTCGCGAGCCCTTGTCATGCCTTCGGTCATCATGTCCGAGGCTGAGCAGCAGCTGCCACTGGCCGATATCACGGCTTTCCTTGACATTGCCAAGTCTCTGAACCAATTTCTGCAGGACTCCGCTGCGAGTTCGGTCCTGAAGATGACGACCAAGGAGGCTTTGGTGTCTCTCATCAGCCAGCGCAATCTGGACCGCCTCGGATACCGGGCCAAGTATCAACAGAGCGTTTTGGACTACCCAGTAGATGTGGAGCAGTCCCTGGCTGCATACACCGATAGTATCGTGGCCACCGAGGTCAGCGGCGCTCGGCTGGTCCTGTCCCCTCCCCAAGGGTCCAAGATCGCCATCGATGGCGAGAATCTTGACGTGACAAACTCAGAGCTCTGGCTGAGCTGGAAGGCCGATGGCACGCTGGTGTCGGTGATTTTCGTGCGCACCGCGGACGGCGAAATCCTGCGGGCGCCGAAATCAGCCATGGCCGCCAAGGGCGACCCTCCCACACTGGCCAAGATTCTCGTTGGCATGGGCTTCAAAGACCAGCTTGAGCAAGGCCTGACACTGGCGTCGCTGCTGGCTATCGTCTTCCGTGACGCTCAAAAGGCGGCCACGCTCCTCTCTTTCCGTATCCCCGCCGTGTTTCTCACCGCCGGCCTGGACACTCTCGTACCAGATCCGTACGCCTCGACGGGCAAGGCGCGGATTGGCATTACGGGGAAGACGGGACTAGACATGGTGGAGATTGTGTGTAAGCCGCCACCCGGCGAGACGAAGGATTGGGATCCCATGCTCCAGCTTGGCTTGATCGAGGCTCAGGTCCAAAACGTGAAGATCATCGTGACCGACGTCGGAACCAAGGTCGAGACCATTACCGTCAAGGGCGAGGCCTCGCTGAAGATGGGCGACTTCCACGCCACAGCATCTATAGAGGCCAGACTCCCTGCCACCGCAAACGAGGAGATGGAAATCACCCTCACGCTCGGCGGAGACACACCCTTGTCAGACGCCTGTAACCTTCTGCCGAACAAGCCGGACCTCTTCGCCATGGACGTGCCTCTATCCAAGGGGCCTAAAGCGCTGACACAAAATGGCGAGCCGGACCTGTCTCCGGAGGACAAGAAGCAGACGACGACCCAGACGCTGCAGAAGCTTGGGAGCTTGAAGACGGAGCAGGTGGGTATTACGCTGCGCCAACCAGTGAGGAGTGCCAACCACTACGTCGTCAAAGAAATCTTCCTCGCGGCTAACCTCGACGGCTGGAAGGACTACCTGCCCGTCAAGTTCCCCAAAGAATTGTTGGCCCCCGAGATCAGGGTCATGGTGGTTGACCCTGTGGGCGAGTTTCGTGCCGTGGCCGTGCATATCAAGACTGCACTCACGCTCAAGCTCCGCGACGGGGATGAGACGATGGATATTGAGTTCTCAGCTGCCCCCCTGGTTCTCGCTGGTGACTACGAGTACCGGGTGTGCGTGGCAGCGAGGAAAAAGGGGGTGTCCGTCTTTGATGTGATTGACAAAATTGGCATGGCCGTCGGGCAAGCCGACCTCCTGGCTGGCGTGCCGATTCTCGAGCAGATTCTGAATTTAATGTACATCAAAAAGGTCTCGGTGGCAGTTATCGCCGACAGTCAAAAGAAAGGCTTCGAATTTGGTGACTGGATGCTGCAATTGGGCGTGCCGAAGCTGATCCTCCTGCCGAACGGCAAGCTGGAACTGCAGGACGTGGATGTGACCATCATGGAGAGCTACCGCGAGCTGAGTGCTGTCGTGACGGGAGTCGTCTATTTCCCCGACGTGTCAGCCGGAGTCCGTCTCACCATCCGCACGCCCAAGGAGAATGTGCCTGGAAGCTTGGAAATTGACTGCACGCGGCCGTTAGGCCTCAAGGAAGTATACGGTGCGCTGGAGCTGCCGGACATCAGCCAGATTCCCGTCATCCGCGAGATGTTTGGCGTCATGCTGGATTCAGCCTACTTCACCATCACGAACGCGAACACCGGCGACAAGCAGGGCTTCAGCATTCTCACAGCACGGTGCAACTTCACCTATGAGAATCTGGATCTGGGCATCTTGAAGATCAACTACCTGTGGGTGTCGATTGGCTACTCGGCCGCTCAAAAGCTCGATGATGGTGAGGATCAGCATAAGCATAGCTTTGCGCTGCAGGCGACGATTGCCGAAGGGTCCCTGGGCTCCATTTTTACCTACTCGACCGTTGACGACAAAATCACAGCTCGCCTGCACTCGCTCAAGGACATCTCTATTGCTGCGACGGTGGATCTCCTACTCTCGGAGAACTTCAGGCAGTATAACATCCTGCACTCTATTCTGGGTGGGCTGGGTCTGGATCAAGCCGAACTGCACATGGGTCTAGGGAAGGGTCATCCCATCTCGTACTTTGTTCTGGAAGTGTCACAGAAGAAGAATGCCGGTGGACAAGGTGGCGACACAGGCACTCTCACATTCAGCAGCGGCATGATACTGCAAAGCCTGAAGGTCGAGTACCGCAACCCTGTCGACAATAGTAAGCCAGAAGGTGGTGATGTGGCAGACGAGAACCCTGCACTTCCTTCACCAGAGAAGGAAAAAGATGGTTCAAACGGCGATGAAAAACCGCAGGAACCTCAAACAGGCACTGCCGATCAAAGCGCTGGCAATGACGGCGATGACAACACCGATGATGCTGTTGCTCCGACCCAGGAGCCAGATACGCCTCCTGTAGAGCCAGGGCCTGCCACAACTCTGGATATCAAAGCCCGAGTCGATTCTGGACTGACCCAAGCTGACGTCGAGATCAACTGCATGAGCCGTGACGGCGAGAAGACCGCGGCCATCACGATCACGCCGCAGGAAGGAGATCGCGTGGTGCGTAGCATCCTAGGTCTGCTCGGCTTCGGGGATGAGGCGGATTCAGTGAAGAAAGGGATCCCGCAGGACGCGCCCGACTGCTTCGATGTCGGGATCACGCATATCGGCGGCCAGGTCGCTGTGGTGGATGGCAAACTCGAGTTTAGGAGTTTCGAGTTCGTGGCACAGTCACCCCGGACTGGGGCAGGCTTGTCACCGTGGACATATACCGTGTTCAATGGACCGCCTGAGATCAAGCTTCTCGAGTTGGCACTGCTGGTCAAATACCGAGCCAAGGGCATCAGCAGCAGCAGCAGCAGCAAGAAGGAACAGGATAAAGAACCAGAAGGTCTCAGTGGCACCCTGTCCGCCATCTTTGAGGTGAACCAGGACGTACGGTTCGTTGTGGCATACCTGCACAACATCCCCGGGCTTGGTGGCAGCAGCGCCTTTGTGGGCAGCACGCTCGACACGAAGACGACACAGGTGAGCGAGCTGGCAACGCTATTGGGTATGGACGGAACGTACGCACTGCCCAAGACGAAGAATGAGAACCAGAATGAGGAAGGATGGCGCGTCAAGCAGCTCTCAGCCGTCTTCATCCCCAAGAAGTATATCGAGGTGACGGCGTCGGTCACGGCGCAGTGCAGCAACGCGATTGGCGGTGTCGACCTCAGTCTCGAAGAGCTCAAGGCGCTGCTACGGATCGATTCACGCCCCGTTGAGGAGATCTCTGAGAAGGAAGAGGGCCGTCCTCGTAGCAAACGCCTCGCAGCCAAGAAGAAGGCATCGTCAGACAACAAGAAGCCGCAAGACAGCGCTGACGAAAAGCCCGCCACGTCGTACGAGATGTGGCTGGCAGGCAAGCTACGGCTCAAGGGACTTGTCGCGGCCGAGGCGTGGCTGTACATCAAGACTGACGAGGACACGGTGCTGACAGCCGTGGTCAAGAAGGATGAAGTGGCGCCGTCAGTGAGCCTCGACCAGCTGGCGGAGACGGTCGCGACATCTAATGAACAACAAGACACTGTCGAGTCTTGGGATAAGATCGTGCCGAAGGGATTTCAGCCGCTGGCTGTCGGCGAGACGGGAGTGTCACTGTATGCCAACTTTACGCAGCCCAAGCTGATCTTGGCTGCGCAAATCGGTAGCCAGGCATCGGCGCTGCTGTTAGTCAAGACGGAGGAAGAGAAGGACAATAAGAAGAAGAACCTGTACATGGTCAGTCTGGTGGCTAGCGACGTGGCCAGTCTGTGGGAGCCGCTGCGACAGACCGTCAGGGAGCAGTTCCCTATCTTGAATGTCGCCGCGCATATCCAGGGCTACAAGAGCACGGTCAAGGATATCAAGAAGGACCTGATGTTGGTATCGGCCGATGCAGATGGTCAGGATCAGCAGCAGCAGCAGCAGCATCAACAGGCCACAACGACCTCGGCGGGCGTGCTTGCTGTACTCCAGGGCTTGAAGGAGGATACCGTGATCCAGAGCGGCGCTTGGTTTTTGGCATCTGTCGACCTATCTCGAGACAAGAGCGGTGCCATGAAGGACGTGTTGACGCTCGATGTGTCGGACACGGCACGTACGGCGAGCACAGTGACGGTCTTCGCCCGTCTGGTGGAGGGCGCGACGCTCTACCAGATTTCCGTGCAGAATCTGACGCTGTTTGGCGGCGTTGTGACGATCAACAATGGCACTGGCACCTATGAGCCCAAGCCGAAAGATCCCTCCCTGACCCCGTACTTTGACGTCGATGCAGACCTCTACCTGCGCCTTGACGATACGCACACGCTGCAGTTCATGGTTAAGCTCTCCTTGTTCGCACACAAGACCAGGTTTCAAGTACAGGGTGCGCAGACCGAACAAACCATCGCCAACCCGCTGCCAGGTATGTTTAATGTCAGCCTGACTGCAGTGGGTGTCTCTGGCAGCTCTACAAAAGATCCAAAGACCGGCACTGTGAAGCGCGATTGGGTTCTTTCGGGGAGGGCGCGATTCGGCAGCGCCGCAGACGCAAAGGAACCGACAGCGTCCCTGATGTTTGCTGACGGCGTGCCGCGCGTCGCCGTGCTCAAGTACAGCACGGAGGCCGGCAAGAAGCTCAACATGGCACGCATCTTCGATGATGTGGTGGCGCCAAACCCTCCGCCGGCGGAATCGTCGTCGGTGGCGACATGGCCTGCCGAGGAGGTCGATTTGCTCGAGTTTGACGGTGCGGTATTTACTTACGCCTGCGCCGACGAAGGCAAGAATGTCGTGAGCATCGAAGACATCGCCTACCCGGACGGGTTGAACCTGACGGCTCAACTCCATGTCTTTGGCAAGCCTTTTGACATCTCCGCGCTGTTCCCGCGCAACCGCTCCGGCGTCAAGCTGACGGGCACGTATACGAACGTTGAGGGCATCGACTTGGGTTTCGCGCGACTCATACGGCCCAGCATCGGCATCGATACCACGGCCACCACCGGAAGGAGTCTCGCATTCACTACCGGCACAGACCTCGAGCTGTTTGGCGAGTCTGGATTCCGTCTTGACCTGACGTACACGCCCGCCAAAGACCCCAAGGCGCGCTACTTTGAGGGCACCGCGTCATACAAGCCCGCCAAGGAGCCGGCGAGTGACTCGCTCATGGCCTCCAGCTTTGGACACTCGCTGACTGTTAGGTACTGTGACGGGCATTGGAGCTTCAATCACTGGAGCCTGGGGTTGGACTTGTCGGACGCGCTGAGCTTCCTGGATGCGATCGAGAAGGCGTCGTATAAGGACAATAAATGTGGTGCATTGGTCGACCTGCTGGCCAAAGGTGTCAAGGAGGTGGTCAAGACCAAGTTCAGCTTGGTGCTGGGATTGCCCGAGAATAAGGCCGAGGCACGACCGCAAGGCGAGTTCTGCTTTACGCTGACGTGGAAGTATACCCTGAGCGTCGTGGGCAAGGCTAATCTTGTCACGATCGAGGGAGACCCCAAGGAGCCCATGAAGGTCAAGGTGGCGCTGAAGGGGCCTTTTACCCTGGGCAATCTCGTGGACAAGGTGTGGGAAACGCTGACTCGCGCCGACAACTGGGAGGAGTTGGGCCGCGCCATCCTGCAGGACGCAGACAAACTGTCTGCTCTGATGCTCTTGCTTGCCGCCGAGTACTTTGGCAAGGAGACGGTCAAGGGACTCTTGTGCCGCAAGGCCAAGTCGGAGAACGTTGAGAAACGCGGCCGCAAGCTGCACAATGAGGAGAGAAAACAGTTGGAGGACAAGCTTGAGAAGGTCAAAGACGGGCTCAAAGAAGTAGGAGAGATCATTGATATCAGTGCCGCCGTCACCGGCGTCACCGCTATTGGGTCTTTCATTACTGCCTTTGGCCCCGAGATCCTCGCGTTGCTGACTGCCAGAACGATGGAAAGGTTACTGCTGGACTCGCTTGACGACGAGGACGAGAAGAGAAAGATGGAAGCGAAGGTGAAGAAGCTGCAAGATGAGCTGGCGGCTCTGCAAGCCAGACAGCAGCTTCTGGAAGACCAAATCGCCGACGGGCTGATGTTGACGAAGCCCCCAACGGCGATCTTCCAGGCCGGCAACGACGAGGAGTCCACGATCCTGGTGCGCTGGGGCGATCACCCACCGCAGCCATGGGGGAACGCGCTTGACCTCGAGAACTTTAGGGAGCCTGCCGTGCTTACCTGGGATGTGCGCGCAGGTATCGCCGAGAAGGATCATGTCGGTGCCGACTGGCCGAGCATGGGCTGGGAATTCCCCGGGTGCGACACTCAACAAGGCACCCTGCAGCTCGACGAGTTCTGCCACAGGCGCCGGGTCACTGTCTGGGTGCGAGCGCGCCTCGAGACGCAGGGCCGTGTCTTCTGGGCGCGCAACTGGGCCGTCGTCGACGCCGTGCACGACCCCTGGCTGCGCGCGCCGCTGGGCCTCACCCTGACTGTGCGCGGGGACGATGTCGTCGTGGGCCTACCACCTGCCGATGGTGTTGCCGCTGGTGACTTTTCGATTGAGCTTGTTGGTTATGCGGGAGATTCATCCACCACACAAGGCCCAGAGGTGGTGGTGTACCACCAACTCTTCTCGGCCCTGGACCCGGGGCCACAGGAGGTTCTGATTGCCATCAACGCCTTGCCTGCACAGACGGCAGGATCGGCGACCTTCAACTTCCTCCGGGCACGCGCCCGGCAGGTGGCCCGGCAGGCGGCCTGGAAGCCCAAGCAGCACGATTCGCCGGCGGCGGTGTCTACGGAAGGGCTGACGGTCCTCCCGGCCCTCGCAGGTCTGGTAGCGAGGATGGAGGGCCGCGCTGTTCTCGCCCAATGGTACGAAGCGAGTGGATTCTCGCCAGCGCCCAACTTTGTCGTCACGGTCGAGCGGCTCTGGGACGGCGGAGTGGCGGCCACGGCTTCGGACCGGTCAACGCCCAAGTCGCGTCACTCGGTTCGCTTGTCCATGGCAGCAGCGGACGTCCGCCAGGGGGATCGCGTGCGAGTCTTGGTACGCACGATTGCCACGCCCACGACGGTGCGTCTCGCCGCGCGTCAGGAGCTGACCATCGCCTACCCTCCGACTCTCCGCATCACGGCCGCCGACTACGATGCAGCTCTCTCGGTGTTGTCTGTACGTGTTGCCAGCGACCAAGTGTTTGACCATCCGCCGGCATCTTTCAAGCTGACCCTGGTCGCGGGGACAACTTCGCCTGCCGTCTTCCTGGGCACGTTCTCGGCCCGCACTGTCTGGGAACGCACGGCGGTGATCCGTGCCGAGGTGCCCGTCGCCAGTCTGCAGACGGAACCGGCTCGGTTGCGGATCAGTCTCGGCGATAACAAGGCCTCGGAGAGCGAAGGATTCCCGCTGGTCCTCCCGCCCAAGAGCAGCAGCAGCAGCAGCATGGCTTTGGGTACTACGCGCCTTACGCCTACGGATGACGAGGGAAGCACATGGTGCCTGACATGGACGGACGCTGCCGGTCCCGAGGACGCCCTCATGGTTGTCCGAGTCGAGGATCCTGTGTCGCACGCGCTGCTGGCGGCGCCGCCGGCGGTGCCTGTCGCGCAGGGGAGTGTGCAGTTTGATTGTCGCCTCGTGGCGGGCAGTACAGTCGGGGTGTTTCGTCTGATCAAGTCTGGGGCCGTGACAGGGCCGCATCTGCGCGAGGTGGTGGGCGTGAACGAGAGGCCTGTCTGACTAGGAGGGTAAATTCATTATTCCTTATTCCACAATGACGTCAATTCCTGAATAAGATCCCGGCTCTGACGCGTCAAGATCCTTCATCTCCACCTTTTCTCTGCATGTCTAATTAAGATCCACAGTGACGCTGATTGAGTGTAGAGTAGAGTGTAGAGTATAGTATAGTATAGATAGATAGTATAGAGGATAGTATAGAGGATAGTATAGAGGATAGTATAGAGGATAGTATAGAGGATAGTATAGAGGATAGTATAGAGTATAGTATAGATAGTATAGATAGTATAGTTAGTAACTAACCCATCTATTCACATCAAGTATTGTTCCTGCCAAAGTGGCTCCAGCAAGGCGTCATTGCAGATTGTTTGAGCCTTGGATAGAAGATTACTGTTTATTGGAATATATATAAGTGTGATTTTCCCCTCTCATCATCTCTTTTCAAGATGGATTGTATCACTCCCTCCGACAATTCCCACTCCAACTCCCAAGACTCTGTCGCCATGCAGAAACAAGACCCCTCCGTCGACTCGCCCATTCCCACCTTCACCTTTCGCTCCGTCGTCATGGGTCTCTTTGTCTCCATGGGCGGCCTGCTCTTTGGATACGACACGGGGCAGATTTCGGGGTTTGAAGCCATGTCCGACTATCTCCAACGGTACGGCCAACTGGACAACGGCGAATATTACTTTAGCAACGTCCGATCCGGTCTAATTGTCTCTATTGTAAGTTTTTTCTTCTCTTCTTTCTTCTTCTCTTCTTCTTCTCTTCTTTCTTCTCACGATTAGCTCTCCATCGGCACGCTCATCGGCGCTCTGGTCGCGGCCCCTATTGCCGACCGCGTGGGCCGGAAATGGTCCATCACCTTCTGGTGTCTGATCCTCATCGTCGGCCTCGTCGTGCAGATCTCCTCCCCCTCCGGTCACTGGTACCAGATGGTCGTGGGCCGCTGGGTGACCGGGTTGGGCGTCGGGGCCTGCTCGCTGCTGGTGCCCATGTACCAGGGGGAGAGCGCGCCGCGACACATCCGCGGCGCGATGATCAGTTGCTACCAGCTGTTCGTCACGCTGGGCATCCTGCTGGCCTACTGCATCAACCTGGGCACCGATCATCTGCAGGGGACTGCCCAGTGGCGCATCACGCTCGGGTTGACCTTTCTGTTTGCTCTGGTGCTCGCCGCGGGGATGGCCTTCTTCCCGGAGAGTCCCCGGTTCGAATTCCGTCACGGTCGCGTCGACGCCGCTCGACGCACCATGGCGAAGCTGTACGGCGTGCCGGAGAACCACGGCCAGATCCTGCGCGAGCTGGACGAGATCCGCGAGCAGCTCGCCGCCGAGACGCAGGGCGAGCAGAAGTGGCATGAGGTCCTGACGGGCCCGCGCATGTTCTACCGCGTCCTGCTGGGGATGGGATTGCAGGCGTTGCAGCAGCTCACGGGCTCCAACTACTTCTTCTACTACGGCACCACCATCTTCGAAGGGGCAGGCATCTCCAACAGCTTCGTCACGCAGGTCATCCTCGGCGCCGTCAACTTCGCCACCACCTTTGGCGGCCTGTACGTCGTCGAGAACTTTGGCCGGCGCAAGTCGCTCATCACCGGCGCCCTCGCCATGTTTGTGTTTTTCCTCATCTTCGCCTCTGTCGGCCACTTTGCCCTGGATAAGGAACATCCCGCCAACACCCCTGCCGCGGGCAAGGGGATGATCGTCGTGGCGTGTCTGTTCATCGCCTCCTTCGCCATGACCTGGGGCCCGATGATCTGGACCATCACCGCCGAGCTGTACCCATCGAAATACCGGGCGCGTGGCATGGCTCTGGCAACCGCTTCCAACTGGCTGTGGAACTTCCTGATCGGCTTCTTCACCCCCTTCATCACCGACGCCATCGACTTTGCCTACGGCTATGTCTTTGCGGGCTGTCTCCTCGTCGCCGCGGCGGTCGTCTACTTTGGCGTCGTCGAGGGCAAGGGCCGCACCCTGGAGGAAATCGATTATATGTACCTTCACCGTGTTCCTCCCTGGAAGAGCAGCTCCTACCAGCTTCCTGCCGATACCTGGGCGCGGAATGGGACTCTCTCGCCGCGTACAGGCCGCAAGGAGTCGGAGTCATATCATGCAGAGAATGCATGAATGCAACCTGCATATAGACAATCAATAGATCAATAGATAGATCAATAGATAGATAGATGATCAATAGAATAACATATCTTTACTATTTATTTTTCTCCATACTCTAGTATTAACTATAATACAATAGTAACACTCTAATACTGTATACTCTATACTGCAATTCTCATACTGTAGTAATTTCATACTGGTAATTTCACACTGGTAATTTAAGACTTGACGTAACGCCGGGATTACATACTCCCGTCTCCGTCATGCCTGACAATTCAGGCCACGATCCTCTCAACTCAACTTCGACTTCAACTTCGACTTTGACCCCCCCCGATTCAAACCCAGGCCTGCTTAACCACTTCATCCGACAGAGCCCTCCTTTCTCCTCTGGCGTCCTCCATCCATACACTCCGCACTCTGGCGCTCTCGCCCACCCACCCCCCCCTGCTATCCTGGCGATCGAGAGATCGGACGGCTTCGATCGATCGATCGCTGGGTGGCGGTCAGCCATTCTTCAGGCCTGACGACCGTCGGCACAACCGTTTCTCACCCATCGGGTCGATCTCCACATCGTTCTAGATGAGCCTCACCTCCTTGCTCTGTCCACCATGAACAGGAAACGGCCCACCGCCAGCAGTGCTGCTCGTTCCGTCTCGCTGCCCACTCTGGCGCCCGCCTCGCCTGCCCTCCCGGCCATTCCTGCGGGCGTCCGGGTCATCTCGCGCTCGAGATCGCGCACCTACGTGTCTTATGCCTGCGATGCATGCCGCAAGATCAAAGTCAAGGTATCTAATCTATCTATCTTCTTCCCTTCTATCGTGCTGGTTCGCAACTGATCTCCGAGTGCGATGGAATTACCCCCCAGTGTTCGGCCTGCGCCCGCCGCGGCACCCAGTGCGTCTATAACCTCGAGACCGACGGCCGTCGCACAAAAGACCTCAAACGTGAACATGAGATGCTCAAGAGCAACTCGCGCGACATGCTCGAGCTCTTCCAGCTGCTCAAGTCCATCCCGGACGACGAGGCCATCGACGCCCTCCACCGCCTGCGCACCTCCTCCAGCCCCAGTTCAGCCCTGGCCTCCATCCGCGGCGGCCTGCTCGCTACACACTCGCCCTCCGTCTCACACTCGGCTCGTGCCTGTCTGCCCCCCATGAGCTCCGCCTACGAGCTCGAACTGCTCTCCGTCCACCCCGTCGCCTTCCCGGCCCTCGAGCCGCTGACCGTCACCAACGTCGACTTGAGTCTGGTCGGTGTTCCCACCCATTTCGACGTCCGCTGGTCGCCCCCGGAACCGAGTCTCGAGCCGGCTTCGAGGTATGTGCAGGATGTATACCCGGGGAATTTGAGAGAATAAACCATTTACCATCGATAGCCCCGAAACCCCTCCCATCCAGCCGATGATGTATCTCAACCCCCAGAGCCTCTCGCGTCTGTACAGCGGCCCCAGCAACCATGCCTATGCCGATCCTCGCTTGACTCGCCTGCAGATCGCCGCCTGGACAAACGTCCCCATGAGCAACGAGTTTGCCGCCAACATCCTCTCCCTCTTCTTTATCAACGAACACCCCGTCCAAGGCTTCTTCGACGCCGACCTCTTTCTCGACGACCTCGTTGCCCTGCGCACAAAGTACTGCTCCAGGCTTCTAGTCAATTCCATTCTCGCCTACGCCGGCGTATGTCTCCTCTCTGTTCACTTTCTCTCCTCTCTCCCTCCCTTTCTGACCGTTCAAGCAATGTTATGCAGCCGTAGAGTCCATCTCTTCCAAGATTAGCTTCTACTGTTACAACGAGGCCATCAAACACTGGCGTGACGAGAGGACATGGGACTCCCTTCCAACAGTCGCCGCAACGATGTTGCTGAGCATCGCCTGCAACGGATTCGGCATCGACTCAACCGGACTCACCTTCTTGCATGAGAGCGGCCAGATGGCCCAGCGCCTGCACCTCTTCGACCCTCCCCACCAGGACTCAAAGGAGCACGTCCTCGACCCGGCGATGCAGCGCGCCCGCGCCGCCACGGCTTGGGGGGTGTTCAATTGGCAGACGTGGGTTGTTGTCTTTTGCTACCCTGATCTCGAGACCACGCCACTGACTCTCGGCTTTCTTTGGGATTTTTTCCTTCTCCCAGCGTGCATTCCTTCTATTTTCACCAACCCCCGCGGATGCTGAATCCCCCTTCATTACCCATCCCGGGAGACTGGGAACGGAATGACAAAAAGGTCTCCATCAGTCCAAGCAGCGGCACGCCTCCCTTTCCCCAACGGTCATCCCCGCCGTACATGGGTCACACCTTTCCCGCCTTTTGCAAGTTCTTCCTCATCCTCCATGATATGGTCTGGATCTTCTACCAGGACGGAGCTGTCGCTAGCAAGGCCACCCTCGCCGACGCCACAACCCTCTACCAGCGGTTCGTCACCTGGGCAGACACTCTGCCTTCTTACCTGACGCGCAGCAAATACAGTCCACATCACGTCATCAACTTGCAGTACGTTTTTTTTTCCTTTTACTTATACGATTAGTATATGCCGTTGACGCTCATTTTTAGTATCTGGTTCCACACCGCGATTATCGACTGTTTCCGCCCCTTCATCCGCTCCGCGGAACACCTGAAGCTGGGCGAGTTTCAATCCTCCCGCACGCGGCCCGAAGACATCTTCACGGCGTCGATCAAGCAGCTGCAGCGGCTTGTGTACGTCTACCGATCGTCGTACGACAGCGCCAACACGTCCATCCTGTGGCACACGGCGATGCTGTACGTGGCCAACGACATCCTCAAAGACGCCTCGAACCCAGAGTCCCGCTTCTACTTTTTGCTCTGTCTGCGCGGCTACCAGCGGCTGATGCGCTGTTTCCGCATCGCAGGCAGTATCGCCCGCAGCATCCTGACCATCGCGGTCCGCAACGGGATCATCACCCTGGCCGACGCGCAGACCATCCGGCAGGACCTCGAGCGCGACGTCGACACGCTCTTCCAGCCCAGCGAGATCTGCAGCCGCTACATCATCGACCTGGACCTCGCGCTGACGGATCCAGAGCTCGCCACCATGCAGAGACTCGTCAACGACTTTGACGCCATCAGTCTCTCCCCGCCACACCCTGCTGAACCCGCCAGCGCGACGGCTGTCCCCATCGATTTCTGGAAGGGCGATCCCAAGCTGCTTCTCAAGACCCTGGGCTCTTGACCCATGCACCCTCCCTCTTATGCATCATGTCTATACTCTTTCCTTTCCTCCTGTTAGAAGTAAAGTAGATGGATACCCTTGAATGCTATGATGGATCTCTGCGGTATTGTTTCAATGATAATTCATAGTCATTCCTTGAACTTAGAGAAGTATGGTAATTACAAGTATTCTACTCCTAGGGAACATATAATGTGAAAATGCTCAAAAAAGCCAATCGACGATACGTTTCCCAATGGTGTTTCGCGGGTTCGGATCCTCGACGATCTCGCCTTCCACAAGACGACCGGACCATAAATCTATAGTCGAAGCGCGTTGGAACTAATTGGTTAGTATATGAGAAGGAAAAAAAAGAAAGGCCAAGATGACGGGAGTGAATACCTTTGTGCGATGGACGAGCTTCCAGATGAGAATGGGAATGATAAAGATGGGAATACCGATATAGCAAGCCAGAAAGTCGGAAGTGGACCACTCGCCCTTGAGAAAGACGGGAAAGCCCGCGACGAGGGTGATGATGGTGGAGCCGATGAAGCCCACCCAAGCGGCGTAGGGCTGCAGGGGGGCTTTCCAGGGGAGGGTGTCGCGGCTGACGTTTTGGGCTCTAAGAGCTGCGTAGAAGCGGATGTAGCAGAAGCAGAGCGTTGCCCAGGCGATCAGCCCGGCGATGGTGCTTAGGTTGAGAAGCCAGGTGAATGCTTGGGAGGGGCCGCCGGAGCCGAGACCTAGCCACATTAGAAAAGGATATAGGGTAAAGAAAGGGACAAGGGGCATACTGAGGTAGGCGAAGAGGCCGAAAAGCCAGGACGCAATGACGGCTACATAAGGGACACCCTTGCTGTTGACGCGGCCGAAGAACTGGGGCAGCTGGTGGTCGGTGGTGAGGGCGAGGATCATGCGCGAGCCGACCCAGCAGTAGGAGTTTCCTGCGGACCAGGCGGAGATGAGGATGCAGGCGTTGACGATGGAGGGGAGGGCGGAGATGCCAGCTTCCTGGATGGCGATGACGAAGGGGGAGCTGTTTGCGTTGCCGGACCCGGACACGAGGTTGGGGTTGGTTGGGTTGACGAGGATGCCGATGAGAAAGGCGCCGAGGACGTAGAAGAAGCCGATGCGGTAGGTGACGCGCCGGGTGGCCTTGGGGATGGCGCGGTGCGGGTCGATGGCCTCGGCGGCGGTGATGACCACGGTTTCGACGCCGATGAAGCTGAACGAGGCGTTGACGAAGGAGGAGAGGAAGCCCAGGAAGTGTCCTGTTGGGCCCGTGATGCCGTCGTAGTCCGTCCACGCACCCGGATTGTGCCAGTACCGAAACCCGATGGCTTCATGGTTTGGGCCGCCGCCTGCGGTGATGACGATGGAGACGATCACCAGGCCAATGAAGCAGAGCATCTTGATGGAGCCCGCGATGACCTCTGTCTCGCCGTAGAAGCGCACGCTCATCAGGTTGATGGCCAGGATGAGCCCCAACCCGACGGTGATGACCACCGCGGGCGTCAGCGTGGTCCAGTACGAGACCAGCACCGCCGAGGCCGACACCTCGGCGGCAATGGAGATGGTGTAGCAGTATCCGTACGAGATGGCCAGCGAGAAGCCCACCGCCGGGTCGATGAAGCGCGTCGCCCAGTGCGGGAATGAGCCCGCCGTGGGCAGCAGCGTCGCCAGCTCGCCGATGCTCTGCATCACACACCACAGCACGATCCCCACGATCCCGTACGCCAGCAACAGTCCTGCCGGCCCTGCGTCCGCGTATGCCGAACCCGTTCCCACGAACAGACCCGTTCCCAGACCGCCGCAGAACCCGATCATCGTCACCTGGTAGTTGCGCAGGCGTCGCTGCGTCGCTCCCCGGCCGCCGACATTCAGCTGCAGGTCATTGTACTTCTTCGCCGCCGTCTCGTCCGCGTAGTCGTCCACGACGTTGTCGATCTCCGGCGTCTTTTCCGACTGGACCGCCATGGTGGTCGAAGGACAGGGCTCGAACTCGACTCGAAGGACAGGCACTCGAACTTGGAGTCGAAGGTGAGGGGGGAATGAGCAACGGCGACTGCAACGACAGGTCAACAGCTCGTCTGGACACGCGACTTATTATTTATTAATTTTTTCCTGCTGAAACTTTGGGTCAACGACATCGGGGGATCCGCCTCTGGGCCAGGGCCCACTGGGGGAAACTCACGACAAGGAATTGGTCAAGATCGACCGTCTGTGGATTCCTCGGGGCAAATTGACATTCTAGCCTTGATGCAGGCATTATGGCTGCAGGCATCATGCGATACGGAGTATTATGGCGTGCGATGAGCAATTGGTGAGGAGAGAATTGGTGAGGAGAGGATGAGGCTTTTGTGAGGGAATTGAGAGAATTGAGATCAGGCAGAAATGGATGCCTGATTTCTTTTGCCTGCAAAACTTTTTTTTTTTTGCCCGGAGGGGTTTATCGAAAGGGCAGGCGGTGAAAAGGCAGAAACTTACTTGGAATTGCCACTCCGCATCGGAGTCTTTACAGTAGATAATTATTTAGTCTTATTATTTGGGTATTTACTTGGTAACAACAGAACAGTTCTTAATAGAATTGTAGATGATAATTGGTGGTGGTAGGCTGTGTTCGTAGTAAAGATCGCGTTGCTGCAGAGTAATGTCGAAAACAGAATTTAGGGCTCAGTTTTAGGGCTCATCTTATCTGATAGTCTGTCTTATTTTGCCTCGGAGCCATAATCATCCCAATGATGGTTAAATAATATATTCCTTGTGTAGTGAAGAGCTTCAAGTTAGTCCTAATTACACCATAATAAATACGGTACGCTCTATCAATTTATCTCTATGACCTCTATTTGATGTATATATATATATATATGTTTTTGGGTTGCAAATATTGATCCTTATAGCTGGAAGATCCTGTGTGAACGAGTGTCCAGTCCAGCAGTCGCTGTAGGGCTTCATGGCATAACCTGCTTGACCCTTATGAATAAACCACAACTAATGGTATAGAAGGATTGATAGTAGATAATCACTTAGTATTTACTACTATTTCTAACCATAGAACAATTGACTCTATTCAGTTATAAACCAGCCTATTTATAGTATTATATCCTTTTAGTTATAGAAGCCCCAGTATTAGCATTCTTTCTACCTTGAGAGCAATTTATCCCAATACTCTCAATATTTATCCAGAGTCTATGAGTTGAAGCACGCCATCGCTCCGTAATTGCATCAAACTGGCATAAATAGGATTTTTTCTGTATAGAGACATTCAGATTGTGTTTCAGTAAATCAGAGAAAGAATAGAAGCAGTGTTTACCAGAAAATCTCCATGTTTTCAATTCCTCTGGAACGACAGGAACCTTGCGACAGATGATGCCTCAGGCTCCAATCCCAAAACGAAAATTAGGGCACAACCTTAGGGCTGCCCCTCACCTCACCTCGACTCGACTTCATCTCCAGATAAGAAAAACCTCTCCTTCTCGACTCTTCCCTGCAATCGCCTCTTCATCTCTGTCTTGATTCAACATTATTCTATTAATCTACAAGTCACAAATGTTCATTGTACATGTCCTCTGAAGGTCTAAGCCCGACCTGAGGCTGTGCATGTTGGGGGTCGTTCGTATTGCAATGCATTGACTCTGCAAGTCATTCTCCTGTTCCACATCTCATCAACATCAATTGATTCATGAAACTAACGGAAGAGATAGGCACAGGCCTGACAGATGAATCCGACCGGATAGCGCCGGCCTCGTTGAATGCGGATACAAGACAGCACGAGGAAGACGCGAATATCTACTTGGACGTGTACCTGCTTATACTTGCTTCACTATATCACATACTGTTCGTCCTTCCAGAGAACAACACCTGCTTTCCCGGATCATCAGGAAGGTCGAGCCCATAGAAGCGTCGCAAAGCATCCTGCACGACATCATAACAAGCCCCGAACCGGATGACACGCATGGTTTTAAAGTCAAACATGGTGGACGACGCTCGCGGCCAATGCAACGGACATAGCCCGTAATCAAGTACTATATCTGCGGCGGCAAGAATCTCAGGCTCGATATCGCTGACACGCACTTTTGTGCCTTGACCGGATAGATTGGCAGAGGAGCCCATTAAAGGCAGACCTGCTTGGGAGGTGAGTCGGACGAGTTCGTCTGGAAGGGGGCCTGCATTGACCAGCATGGAAAGAGTATCGTTCATTGAACTGAGGGAGAGTAGAGGGGTAGTCTTTATATCTCCAGTAGAGGAAGAAGTATCCCGAACCTCCACGGTATACTCCTCCAACTTCCGAATCAACGGATGATCAACTCGAAACGGCGCAACAACACCGAGGGGTAGATCGAGATCCACCGTCAAGGTGCGAACCATATCAAGCTGGAGATCAGGGAGGAGGTGGATCTCGCGATGGAGAGCGTACGAGCCGAGCATTGCGTGGCGTTTATGCGATCCCCGCTGTTTGGTGGTGAAGATGCGGTGCAGAGCAGTTGGATCTGTGGCCACCACGCCGTATCCGACGCTGAAGGGGAGGATGGCGATGCCTCCAGATGAGAGGATTTGGAAGGCCTGTAACGCATCTGTTTTGTAGTTTGTCATTGTGAATGAATCTTGCAAGTCAGATAATAGAGAATAAAGGGATAGAGAGAGGGAGAGAGGGAGAGAGAGAGAGAGAGGGAGAGAGGGAGAGAGGGAGTTGAAGGAAGAGGGAAGAGAGAGGTGGCATGTACAACATATCTATGAGGCTTAAAGTAGTACAATTGTAGTACAATATACTATACCAGTTAGTTGTACAGTAAGAGTAAGTAGGAGTACAGTAAAATGGTAGTGTTATGCCCTCCCAGTTGTAAAAGGAAGAAACGACCATCGCGAGTTTCTCCTCTTCTCCCTCTTCTCCCTCACCAACTCTTCCACCATCACGACAGCCGCAGCATGTCGCTCAAAAGGTACAGATCAAAGAGCACAGCCTTGTCTCTTCAATCCGGCATCTGATTGACTGACAGGGACAGGGATCCGGTCAACCCGCAGCTGCCAGCTGGCAGGCGCCAAAGAATCGCCCACCTCCGACCGTCTGGCGCTGTCATCGAGACAGAAAGCATCATTCACCGTCACCTCACACTTCTATCACACCCTTCGATCACAAAAATATTGCTAAATGACTTCTATCTCCTCTCGTCCGATCGAGCTCTCCGATTTCATCGATCGCTGGCAAGATACTTCCATCGGAGTAGCGGAAAAAGCTGCTCTGCAAGAATGGTCCACCACCGCGATCGATTACTGCCTCACCTCGGATACCATCCGAAAGTTCGCCTGGGAGTCTGCTCGCCTCTCCCAAGTCCTTGATACCCGTGGGTCAACCAGGTTGCTGCGCCAGTTGGTGAACGCTATCATCGAGGGAACCACAGACGGAACATCTCTCGACCCTGTTCTACTGCAGTCTCTCGCTTACACAATCCGACAGCGGGAGGCTGGATGGTCGTTCGACAGCACCGAGGTTCTCGCGTCGCTGTTCACAAGTCTCAAAGCGCGGCTGGAACAGGCGGATGCACAGGGGGGCTTGGAAAGGAAATATGAGCTCCTTTGCGTGTTGAGTGTGGTCGTCGATGCCATGGTTGACATCGGTGTCTCCAATATCAGCCACGAACAATTGTACAAGCCGTTGATCGATCTGCTCGATAAATTCTCAAAAGACAAGGAGCTTCATGTCGCCCAAGCGGCAAACTACGCTGCACAAGCTTTGCGTGGAATTCCAGATGACGATACTATCGGTAAAGCATCCTTGCGCGGGCTGATTCGTGCGGTCGATATAGGAACGACACTCGCGAGTGCTGCGACTTCGATCGACCTGGCCGCGCTATGGGAGGCAGCAAAGTCGACTCTCGGCGCCGTCGCAAGCCTGGAAGATTTCATTTTGGATACATTCAAGACCCGCACGGGGAAGTCCTGGTATACGGCATTGCGGATGACAAGCGTTCTCATCCGAACCAAATCTTGGACTGAATTAGAGCACTTCATCCGAGTGGCGGAGAGCCGGAACAACCCAGATTTTCTCTGCGGTCTGTATGCCCAACTGGATCGTGTTTCCGAAACGCACCAGAAAGGAATTCTCAAGTGTATCCCACGCAGTCAAGACGATCGCGTTCAGGCCTGGAGGAATTATCTAGGCTCGGAATCATCAGAGGAATCGCAGCACAGTCAGTCGGACCACCGCAGATTTAGAAATCTGAAGAGGTCCAAGACATTCCAATGGTCATTCAAGGCCTGTGGATGGGAAGATTCTCGACGAAACTTCACAGATCACAGCAATAACTTCCTCTATGTCGCTTATCAGAAGTGTCCGGCAGCAAAGGAATACTACACCAAAAACGCTCTGATCCAGTTTTATACCGAACAAGACAATAAAAGACTTCAGATCCAGCGTCTATCTGGGGACACACTGCCCATGAATCACTGCTATATCAACCTTACAGTGTTGGGCGATTCGTCGGATGATGAAGTCTCCTTCACTGACCTTTTCAGTCCTCGAGAGCGAAACGGTAAAGTGATCCATCCTAAGCGGATTTTCATCGAGGGGCAGGCAGGCGTTGGGAAAACGACACTCTGCAAGAAGATGGTGCATGACTTCATTTACAAGAATCAATGGTCTGCTCTGTTTGGATGCATCCTGTGGCTTCCACTACGACACCTCAAAGGCAAATCGGCCAATGCATATTCCTTGGGGGACCTGTTCTATGATGAGTACTTTTCACAACACTTTGATGGTAGGCTACTCGCCGATACCTTATTTTCACTGGTCCAGAAAGAGGGAGCTCGAGTCCTTTTTATCCTGGATGGCCTCGACGAAGTGTCTCAAGAATGGGATATCGAAACCTCAATGGACCGTTTTCTCCAGACCCTTCTTGGGCAGTCTCGAGTCATCATCAGTTCACGGCCCTACAGCATGAGACAACTCAACAAGGACACACTCGACTTGCAGCTGAGGACGGTAGGATTCTCTTCGGAACAAATTAAAAAATACGTCCACGCCCCAGAAATCCAGTCCGATGCAGAAACAGCGAGCAGGATATGGCTCTTCATTCAGGAACATCCTTGAATTCTGGACATTGCGCAGATTCCCATTCAACTTGACGCTCTTTGCTTTACATGGAGGGAGTCATCGACAGACAGCAACAATCCAAAGACCATGACGACCGTCTACCAGGACATTTGCGTCGAATTGTTGCGGAAGGACCTGTGTCGGAGGGAAAAGAAGATGGATGACAAAGTTGTGACGGGACAGAAGGCGAACGAGATGTCAAGTTCTGACCTAGAAGATACAATGCGCGAGGAACTCAATATTCTCGAAGGTCTGGCGTTTCATGGGATGCACAACAACATCATCGAGTTTGATTCCAGGACCCGAGGGGGAATCCATCAACATCTCAAGAACGACGATATCCCTGTCCCGAAGCTTCTTGACAGCGTGATCAAAGAGCTAAGTTTTCTACGTACGTCAGACGGGGACGGCGATGTTGGGAAACAAAGCTTCCATTTCCTTCACTTGAGCATTCAGGAATTCTTCGCGGCCCGTTATTTTGCAAAGCAATGGACTAAACAGGACCCGATCTCCATGTTCGAAGCAAAGGAACAAAAGAAGAGCAAGGTATCTCTCCGGAGCTTCATGAATCGAGAAAAATACAGCGTCCGCTACGAGATATTCTGGCGGTTTGTGGCCGGTCTTTTGCACATCCAAGGGACTGATCCGAGGGAAAACCAACAGGTCTTGAGCCACTTCTTCAAGGAAATGGAGCAGGGAGCCCAGGATCTGTTAGGTCCGACTCATCTACGTCTTCTTATGCGCTGTTGGAATGAAGTGCCTGTCGGCCTGACATTGCAGCGTCATGAACTACACAAACAGCTCGCCTCCAGGGTCATTTTCGAGTATGATATACATCGTGAAAGTGAACTGGCGGAAGAGAAAGAATTTCCAGATGAAATTCTTCATTCTTTGTTACAGGATCAACCCTATAATATGAGAAATCGAGTCCTAAATTCAGTCCTGGTACGCTCAAGGACCACCGAACAACTTACCGACTGGATTGCCTCCTGGATGCACCAAGATCTGGATCAGGCATCTCTCTCAAATTATATTGTGAATCTACTCAATAACTGCCATTTCCTGTCCCAAAGATCTTCCAATTTCCTCCTCACGTGTCTTCTAGATAATAGTACAATGGCCTATTTGAAGGAGCCTCGCCATTGGAGGATGAAACCTTTGACCCAGAATCTTCTTCAGACAGTGATCAAACATCTGGATGATGAGTCGGCTCAAGTCAGGATGGCAGCCCTTGATTTGCTATCTTCCCAACCACCTTTTACTCTGCAGACAATTATCGATCCAATATCTTGTCGACTATTAGACTCAGATCCAAAGATTAGAGAAAAAGCCTCGAAATTCCTACAAGACCTGGAACTACCTCTGCAGGTATCCCAATTGCTTGCTGGGATGACAGAGAAGGAGGATGGTCGACGGACTAACGCCGATACCCAACTGGGAAAACAAACGCCCGAGTTAGAAGAGATCCTGCTCTACACTGTGTCTTTACTGAACCATGAAAACTATAACGTGAGACAGAAAGCCGCATCAACACTACGTCAGCAGACCAGCTTATCTTCCAGTATCACTAAGCGTCTCATCCGGAAGCTGGGGGATTTTGACGATGACGTACTTGACGATATCGCAGCTATGATTTCTTGTTCTTCTCCAGAACTTGTGAATCTTGCTGGGAATAGGTTGAATGAGCCTAAACCAGTAGTACAGAGACAGGTTGCTTTTGTTCTGGGTTTTGTACCCAATCTATCCCAGGAGATTGTGGATATGATGGCAGCGCAGCTTGATACGGAGCCTGCTTTGAGAAAAGAGGTCATTATAGGCCTAGGAAAGCAATCGAAGCTGTCACAATCTATTCTGGATCGTTTCGAAGAAATCATGCGGCAAGATAGTGATGGAGAGATTAAGGGAGAAGTAATATCCGCATTAGCCAAGCACGGCGCCATATCCATAAATTCTCTAGCAATTCTCCTGAAAGATCCTGCTTGCAATGTCAAGATCGAGGCGGCAAAAGCTCTAGACAGGCATTCAGACCTGCCGCACGACGCTCTCAATGCTCTACTCGATCAACTTCAAGATGAAAATGAGGAAGTCAGGAAGCAGGCAGCATATGCTCTACAAAGACCTTTGCCACCAGAGCTGGTTGACCGGCTGGTTGGATGCCTATCATTAGAGGAGGAGGCGGTCACTGTCGAGCACATTCTAGGAATTCTTCAATACCAGCATCTATCACTAGAGGCGTTGAGCTCAGTGTGGTCAATGACTCGCCATGAATATAAAAATGACTTGATGGAACTGTTACGTCAGCAGGCGGGCTTACCCATAGATATTCTTGACTCTCTTGTGCAGAGCTTGAGACATCATACTGGGCGAATAAGGTCCACTTTCATTAACATAATACTGTCACGTCAATCATCACTATCAAGTACGACTCATTACAATCTGACTAAGGTTTTTCGAAGAGCGCCCTGTGAGGCCTCGTGGGTTCTACGCTCACAGGAAGCTCTTCCCGATGAGATCATCAATGTGCTTATGCCGATGCTGAGTTTAGACGAAGAACGGAGATTTTACACGATGAATGTGTTAGAAAGACACGAGAATTTCTACCACCGACTGCCACATATGCCTTGGCGAGTGATCTATTACTTTTATGAGCACATGTTGAAGGAAAGGTCCAGCAGCAGATATATCTTTTACTTTCGTGCTCAACACTTTGTCGTCGATTTTCCCGAATTGCAAATGGAGATGCCAATCAGCTTTTATCACAGAATCAAGCTGGAGCTGATCTTCCGACTATCTTGGGTTGTATTAATGAAGAAACAAGAGATCAAAGAGATCAGAAGTTGGCTTGATAGAGTTGCTGCATGGGTGGGGAATCCCAAATTTTGGTTCTTTCTCGTGTTTCCCATATTTTTGTCTTTTTTCTGGCCGAGGTAAAATGTTGGATTGGAAATAGTATAGCATACATAACTGATAAAAGCAATATAGTAAACAACGATCTAACCACAATAAGTAATTTCTTCGAACCTGCCAAGCTCTCCGCCGCCAAGAAAGCCTAAAAATGCCAAATTCTCCGCTCTGCCGGCGGACCCTGAAAAAGGCTTATTCCGAGTGCAGCAGATTATGTAATGGATTATGTCATCCCGGATTCAAATCTGAACTTCTGCACTTCAACAACTCAGCACTCACAAGATGGTAAGCACCTAGTATACCACTGTACTATAGGTACTGCCTACTAACTATCTAGAAACGCTCTCTCTCCGAAGACATCTCGCAGCGTGTATTGCCTCCCCCCCGCCAGAATCAACCGCCAGCGGCCTGGATGGTAGTCACCGGGAACGTCCACTACGCGCGCGACCGGGCGTGGTTCAGCACCTACAGGCCTGTGAACGTTACATTGGGAACAGGAGGAGGATTGGGAACAGGAGCAATTGCGAACACTTATACCTCTGGACCCGGCGAGAACGATGGATTGCAGGTTTGTGGAGTTGGAACGGTTGTTTTAGAGGTGGGAGAGGGACAGGAGGGAAGTGATAACCGTGGAGAAGGAAAAGGAAGAAGAATACTGCTGGAGAATGTACTGCATATCCCTTTGGCGCTGTGTAACGGGTTCAACCCCTTACTGCTCGGTCATGGAATGGAATGCACTCCTGAAACATGGGTTGGCAAGGACGGGAGTGGACGGATCCTGTGGCGGGCTGTACCTGGATTATCTGGGAGTCGATTGCTTCTGAATGGAGAGAATGCTACTGGCGAACTCGTCGATGGAGTGGACTATATCCTTGCGGTGAATGTGAATCAGAACGAGAAAGATTTATTATGTATATAACTAACTAGTTACTTTGATTCTTTTTTTTTTTTCTAAAAAAAAAAAAAAAAAAAAGAAAAGAAAAACTACTGCTCGTCATGGTATTGCTCCTGCGGCGCCGAAGTGGCAATGGCATCGTCCTTGTTGACAAACTTGAGATCCGACAGGCCGTAGAGGACAATAGATCCCATGCCCAGGAAGGCACAGGCGACGGAGAAGACCAGCGCGACGATACCCCTGGTGGTGAAGCCTGCGGGCAGCCAGCCGGGCTGGACGTTCTGGCCCGTGAGATCGGTGAAATCGACGTCGTTGCCCGCGGCGTTGCCCTCTGTCTTGACTCCTGCGGCCTTGCAGGCGGCGTAGTGGTCGTCCGGGATGGTGAGGCGCTGCTGCATCTGGTCGGGGGCCTCGACCATGGTCATGGCGAGCCCCTGCATCAGATGCCAGTCGATGTGGCAGTGGAAGAGCCAGACGCCCGGGTTGTCGGCGACGAAGCGGATGACAAAGTATCCTCCTGGGGGCAGGACGAGGGTGTCGCGACGGGCAGGATAGGTGGGAAAGCCGCTGGTGCCGTTGGTGGCGGCGTTGTAGTTGTGGGGGTCGCCCGAGGCGTAGTCGAAGAAGTCTGCGCCGTAGGACGGGTAGCGCTGCAGGACCTGGAAGTTGTGGCCGTGCAGATGGAAGGGGTGGGAGCCCGTGTCGTTGTTGTTGAGGATGATCTCGACGACGCCGTTGTGCGGCAGGACGTGCGAGTGGGTGAACTCGCCGTAGACGAGGGCGTTGGTCGCCAGGTCGCCGGCGCTCAGCACGGTGTACAGGGTGGGCACTTTCGGGGCCGTGTAGCTGATGTTGTTGAGAAAGGCGTAGCCCTCGCCGTTGTCGAGGTTGGCCATGACGACGGCGACGTTGATGCTCACGACGGGGTCCGTCAGCAGCGGCATGTGGTCGTAGGGGACCAGCGTCGAGTCGTCAAAGGGATCCAGATCGGAGGAGACAGAGACGGTGATGTCGGCCTCGGGATGGCTGGCGGAGGCGTCGTACTCGAGCCAGTTGGTCAGGTTGAGACGCAGGTCCGAGGGGATGGTGTCGAGCAGCGTGGAGTCGGCCATGGTGACGATGGCGTAGTTCTTGGTCGCCGTGTCTTTGGTCTTGACCAGCACCGAGTACCGCTGGGCGATGCCGAGGTACAGGATGTCCGCGGTCGTGGGCTCGGTGTAGACGCCGTCGATCTCGACGATGGTGAACTCGTGGTCTTCGATGTAGAAGTACTGCGCGACAAAGGCGCCGGTGTTGATCAGGCGCAGCATGTACGTCTTGTTGGGCTTGACGGCCAGCGAGGTGTCCAGCGTGTCGTTGAACAGGAAGGCGTTGGGGATGGGCTCGGCGCCGGTGGGGTTGTACAGCGACATGAACTCGGGCTTGATGTCTTCGGCCAGCGTGTGGTACCAGTCGGTCATGGTGACGGTGAATTCATCCTCGATCTCGCCGGCAAAGTAGGCGTCGCTGTCGTGCACGACCAGCGCCTGGCGGTAGCCGTCCGGATAGCACCAGTCGGTGTGGCAGTGGTACCAGTACGTCCCGTTCTGGTTGACGGTGAAGTTGTACGTAAAACTGGACCCGGGCGGGATCGGGCACTGCGTCGCCATCGACGGGCCGTCCATGTCGTTGGTGCCGTTCTGGTACATGCCGTGGAAATGGATGGAGGTGTTCTTGTCGCCGAGGCCGTTGTACATGTGCACGATCAACTGGTCGCCCTTGTCGACGTTGATGACGGGCAGCGGCCAGGCGCCGTTGATGCCGATGACCTTGCGGTCGGCCAGACCGTCGGGGTTGGCAGTCACCCAGGAGACGTTGAAGTTGTAGACGACATCTTTGGCCAGGAGGGGCTTACAGAGCCCGAGCAGGGCGAGAACGAAGAGGAAGAGCATCTCCAGAAGAGAGGAGAAAGAGGGAGAGGGAGGGAGGGAGAGGGAGGAGAGATGGTGAGGGAAGTCGTTGTTGCTGGAAGTGACGCTTTATACGAGAGAGGAAGGAGCAACTGAGGACAGGGACTATCAGATGCCCCACCCAATATCAGATGGAAAATATGCAAATCAAGTGATTAAACAGACAATAAATAGTAAATAATAAATAATAAAAAAAAATAAAAATAATAGAATAATAGGAGAAAAGAAATTTCCGGAAAATATAAAATAGAGAAAAATTAATTAAACCTACCTGGAATGTCTTGTCTTTCCCACGGTTAAAAATGCTTGAACCGGTTAGCCGTGGCTGCCATGGCTGCCTCGTATAGGTCCGTGCGCCAAGAGCTGTCTGAGGGTGGTCTTGTGATAGGCTTGGCGACAATAATCAGATAAGATGAGACATTAAAATATTATAATAAAATTTTAATATTATAGTATTTAAAACTAATATAAATCCCTCATCCCATCCTTTCATCCTCCTTTACCCTCACTTTCCACCCTCCACAATGGTCAACGTCTTCGCTGTCCAGGTCTTCTTCATCGTCTTCCGCGAGTGTCTCGAGGCGGTGATTATCGTCTCGGTGCTGCTGTCCTTCCTGAAGCAGTGCCTGGGCCAACCACACCAGGACCAAGCCATATACAAGAAACTGGTCAAGCAGGTATGGGTCGGCTCCATCCTGGGCGTGGGCATCTGCCTCATCATCGGCGGCGCCTTCATCGGCGTCTTCTACGGGCTGGGCCATGACATCTGGTCCAACTCGGAGGATCTGTGGGAGGGCATCTTCTACCTGATCGCCACCATCATCATCACCATCATGGGGCTGGCTCTGCTGCGCATCAACAAGACCAAGGAGCAGTGGCGGATCAAGATCGCCCAGGCCCTCATCGCCAAGAGCCAGGGCCACAAGAAATCGCGCTTCCTGGGCGACTGGGCCCGTCGCTACGCCATGTTCATCCTGCCGCTCATCACCACCCTGCGCGAAGGGGTTGAGGCGGTGGTCTTTGTCGGCGGCGTCTCCCTGGGATACCCGGCGACCGCATTCCCCATCCCCGTCGTGACGGGCATCCTGGCCGGCCTCACCGTCGGCTTCTTCCTGTACCGCGGCGGCAACGCCATGTCCATCCAGCTGTTCCTCATCGCCAGTACCTGCGTGCTGTACCTCATCGCCGCCGGCATGTTCTCCAAGGCCGTCTGGGGCCTGCAGTACTACCGCTTCCAGCTGGCCGTGGGCTCCGATGTCGCCGAGGAGGGCAACGGCCCGGGCTCCTACAACATCCGCGAGACCGTCTGGCACGTCAACTGCTGCAACCCGGAGACCGATAACGGCTGGGACGTCTTTAACGCCATTCTCGGCTGGGAGAACACGGGTACCTACGGCTCCGTCATCTCCTACAACATCTACTGGCTGTTCATCATGTTGGCCGTCTCGTACATGCTGTGGGAGGAGCGCTCGGGCAAGAAGACTCTGCGCGAGCGCTTCCTGGGTGTCCTCGTCAAGGTCCCGGGCCTCAAGGGCTACGCGGGCAAGAAACTCGACGTTATTCACCAGAACCCGGATGAGATTATGCGCCAGGTGCACCAGGGCTTGTTTAATGAGCCTGCTATTGAACAGGGGGTCGAGATGAAGTAGCTACTAGTATAGCGTACATTACTTAGGTACATATACTATATACTATAGTGGTATACTAATACTATAGTATACAGTGATAATGTTCATAAATATACTAATTCACTCCGTCGTCCGATTAAAACTTTCCCTGATGGGGTTGGTGGGTTTCCTCGGCACGTTAGTCCTTTGCTTAGCTACCCTATTTACGAGTCCAAAGTCTTAGCAGGCTTAGTTTGTGGTGCATTTACTAGTCACTACTAGTGGAGCTCCTGATTGGCTAGTATGTGAGACCCCAATGAGTCAGCTGCCACCTGGCCAATCACACATCCCAATCCGTATCAATCTTATCTAACCCTAGATCCAGACCATCACTAGTCTCAGACACCTTCCGCAGGCAACTAGTCTGCTAACCTCCTCTGGGCTCTGGACTAACCGTACCCAGTACCTCGGAGGTCCGTAATCTGCAGCTTAAAAGCACTAATTTAGTGAAAACTTTGTTGCTTGAAACTCGCCCACGGTCCTCTATCCCAAATCAGGCAAGTGACCAACCCGCCGTAATTGGGGCCTCATTATCCCGCCTGTTTTTTCCCTTCTCCACTGGGGAAGGTCCTGCAATAATTTCAATCATCGCATGATGCTGTGGATTCCCTTGGACAGGCACGGCGCCGACGTCGGACTTTGTACACAGAAAATAGTCAAATCAAATTGCAGTGTTCCCTATGCATAGATGGTAAGGGAAGATGAAAAATAAGCGAGATGAAAATTGGGCTAGAGCACTGTAGAAATATCTCTAGTATGGATAATAGCCAGGTGAGAGATTAGTAAGTAGTATATTCCATCAAGGCTATGAATATTCCTGCCTAGCTTAAATTATTGATTCACCAGCTAAAGCTACTATCTAATTCTGGATTCAGACACCTATTGTCTGCTATCATCTACAACTTAGATATCTACTACATACTTAATAACTGCTTAACTATAATGGCTGTATTGATGTAATATTAGCATACATGCAGGATTCAATGCTCAGGTGGATAATTCCACATGCAGCAGTCCAATACACCACCTCTAGGTGCTTATACCTGATAGGTCCTGGATAGCTCTTCCATGGAGTAGAGTATCCATATCAAGCCATACATGCGCCTGTATGCACTAAAGGCTTATTATCGAAACGAGGCAGCGCCGCATTTCAGATAGATACTACTCTGTACAGGGAACTATGTACCGAGGAGACAGTAAGCGCACCAATAACAGCAAGCCTCTCCTAAACTTACTCGACACTCTTGATACCCAAAAGTCAGGTTAGGTAGGTAGCTGCTGTAGCTTCCTGTCTGGCCATTTCTCTCTATCCAATAATACTTCTGGTCAATCTGATGGATCTTTCGCTTCTAATTCACCCGGTCCAGCAGCATGCATAATGTCCGAATACGGCCGTCTAGCGAGATACATGGAATAGGACAAGATCTGCATGAAAAAATAAAAGAAAAGTCAAATGAAATAAATCCAAGGGAATATAATCTGGTGGTCCACAAATAGTCGATCTGCTTGACGTGATGCATGGGAACAGATGCAGGAGGGGCAAATTTCCCCTCATTGAACTGGTGGAGACAGATGCTTTAAACTCTTCTATATTATCTATTATTCTAGATACTTAATCAATAGTTAGTAGTGAGAATATTACATATATATATATACATAGACTGATATTTAATTAGTATGCCTATTTCTCTAAGATTCTCACCTTATATTATATTCTTATAGAGATACTATAAGGACCAAAATATAGAAAGTTAGATTAGATAAATAACTTTGAGAAGCAATACAGATCAGATTAGAGTTAGTAGAAGTTAATCTTGATATCACCATCATATGTATTACATTGTTGACTTAATGTAACGCTCAGTAATAGCATTGACCTCCATTTCTGCACTGACCAGCGCTTTCCTGTAAATCTTGAGATCAAGAGGTTCAAGGATACATGGACAGAAGAGTCTTGATTATCTTATCTATTGATCTCTTATCCATCACCACAGGCACATTCTCAACCCTGGGTGAACAGAGATATTCTGTTTCTTTTCTTTCTGTCTTTCTTTCTTTCTTTCTAATTTTTATTATTTAAATCCCAGTTCATCATATGACAAGATGCAGGTTGAACCATGACTCGCACCAAGACCAGACCAATCAGTTCCATCAGATAAGCGCAGACTCGTAGCCGAACTATCCTATTGTATCAAGCGTATTATATTGCCTTTACGTATATGGGCTATCTGCTTGGAGGCATGAAAGACAGGGACACGACTCGCGTCTCGGAGGCCCGGCGGGATTTTGATCGGATTATTGAATTGAGATAAGAGTTACTTGGATACGTTCTAGCCTAGGCACAGACCATCATTGAATCATAATCTTAAATTGAAGTGACTGTAAAGTGGAAGGAAATAGTAATCTAGACATCTAACTAGAAATAAAGCTTTAATACTAGATATTCCATCATAGGCACTTGTATAATCTCTAGCCTTCCAACTGACACTCCTCGTTGATATCTAAGCCGCACTTCTGGAGGAATTTAGCTTCGTCCTGTAATGCTTGATGATGCATTTATTCTTGCCCTGCTTGAGGCGAGGTCTGACGGAAGCAGGGCAGGGACTGTAGCTGTGAATCTCGCTCTCTCTCAGGCCAGATCAGGTTGATCTTGTACACTGTCGATGATTAAAGGGAGAGGGTTTAATCTCAGTCTAATAGGGGCTTGCCGAGCGCAATTCCTAGTTCTAGAACCGGACGTCTCTGAGTCGGCTTTGAAGGCCACGGGCTTTGTATCAGGCAGAGATCCTAAGAGCATTTCAACATGGTAGTCGTCATGACGGGCCATCAGTTAAGATTGAAGATTATACTGGGAGCATGGAGCCTCCCCTTCAGCTGGAGCGTGTTATGTGAACTCCGGCCAGTCTGGCCTGGGAAAGTTTTGCTGGGTTAGGGTTTAGGGTTTAGGGTTTACCATGTTGATGACTTTAGTTTTATTGCCCATCCTGTCTGTGAAACGACTCTATAGGTGTAGTCACTGATGGATAAGTGATCTTTGCGGCACCTGAGAATTAGCAGAGAAGCATAGAAGAAGCAGAGTAGTAGAATTCAAGATGAAAAGACTGCCAACTCAGTAGACAGCAGAGAAGAATCAGTTATTTCTTTTAGAGGCAATAGACTTGTCCAATTACCGTTAGAGGTATAGTCTAGTCTATGCAGGCTTAGAAGTTATTACTTGAGGAGACAGAATTAGGTTCATAGAAGCAATGCTATATAATTCAATGTACGCCCAGGTAATTATTCTTGACTCTATAGAAGTCAAGAATATCCACTGCCATCTATACCCATATTCCCGCCCATGCCCATCACAGCGAAATATGCCGGCAGAAGAGGATTGTCACTATAGATTAGCATATCATCATACTGTAAGATATGGTACGTACAAGATCGACGCAGATCCCGAGTTTGATCTCTTTTTGAAGAGTCTGGAGAAGAGGAGGCCGAGACACATTGTATATAGAGTAGAATAGAGGATGGAATAGAGTATAGCAGTTATGTAGCAGTAGAGGAGTAGAGGTATGAATATTAGAGTATAATTGAGAGTATATAAAGTAAGTAGTACAGGATGTGAGCAGTAGAGTAGAAAGGCAGGAGTAGATGTGAGTATTTATAAGCCAATTAAGCCTATTCTGAATGGGGCAGGCAACGCGACAGCCATATATCCTCTGCTGATCATTCAGCTCTTGCTGATAGCTTGTTTCGAGATGAGATGGTGGCTGATTTAAGCCACAATAATCTCGCTGGTCTTTCCCCTTTTAGCTAGTCTGTAAGGCTGACCAGCACTAGCCGCATATTCCAGCCATTGACAGGCACCTTATATATTAAGCTATAGCTAATTATATTAATACTAAGAAGTAATATAGTACTATTGTTATCTCCTACAGTGACCTGCAGCACAACCCTCACATAAAGCCTCATTATGTGGCCGTTTACTGTGACCATGATGCAACTGTTCAGGCACAGCAACTCCACTCCAGATCTTCAGACGATGCGCCACCCGGTCTGCATACGAGTCATCCAATCGAGGCCGGCTGAGCTGATGACACACCTGGCAGCGTTGGTGATAGACGCGCGCGTTGTAGCTCCTTGTTGGTGCTGCCCCTGTTCCTCTTGTTTTCCTTGGGCGTCCTCCGTATAGCCGGATGGTGATGGCGATCATCTTGCTGGACCAGCCGTGCGCGGCGCATGCCGGGTTGTGGCAGATGAATCGGCCCATGACGTGGGTGTCCCAGACTTGGGGCTCGTGCTGGCCATCTTTGTCGGTGTCGTTGTTGTAAAAGTCAAAGCAGAGGTTGTATTCTTCCAGGAGGAGGGAGACATTCTCGTGGAGAGCGGGATACATGGACCATGGCTTTTGTTGTTTATTGGGTTTGGATTTGGGTTCAGACTGTGATTTGGAATCAGGCTTGGACTTGGTCTTTTTTGCTGGCATGGTGATGAGGAGTTGTTCAGAATAAGAGCCAACTGATAAGCTTAATACTTATATTCGAGTCATAAAATTGTCTGATTCATGCATTGCCAACTCATCGCGGCTGGCCGCCAATTGCGTCTCTGTATAATATGAGGCGACAGTATTATTCAAGGCCAGTGGATTACCCCGCCTTGGGCAGCTCATCTTCACCAGTGGAGAAATACGAGGGAATCAAGCATGTAGATTGGTGACGCGAGTCATGAAATCTGCCTAGAGTTCTGGTTACTGCCTATGGGTGTTGAAGATTTAGGGCAGAGATTAGAATAGGTCATTCGTAATCGCGTTCAGTTCCTAAGGCTAACTATGGCTTCCGGCCATAGAACGTGTAGATCCTGCTGTACTGATGGATGGAAGGATCATCAAGCTCCTGCTTCGCCTTGGAGATCAGCACAGTGACCTCTAGCTTTGTCCATCCTAAAACGTCGATGAAGAGCTTGGGCAAATAAGAGTTCATCCCCTGGAGAAGAATAGCCTGGAAGTACCGTCCAATCTCCTTTTGCTTGGGATCCTTGGGCCAGGGGCTGGTTGGGACTTTAATTACCCGGGAAACGATATCAACAAAGCCAGCTGCCTCCAGACTCTTCTCCCACACAGTCAGGTCCTGCATGGGTTTCCCGAACTTGCTGCTTGCCTCGTGGACCAACTCATTCATCTGTTTGGAGTAGGTGGCTTTTTCCTCAAACGTATTGTCATCAGAACAGGAATCAAGCCCGATGCTCTTCATCTCAAAGTAGCCCCCTGGCTGTAGGTTGTCAAAGGCCTGCTTTGCGAGCCGGTCCATATCCTTGACTGCGCCTGCAAGCTCGCGCCCGTGGATGAATTGGAAGGGATGGGTGAAGGTCCAGTCGGCAGTGAAATCATCAACTTCAAACGCGCAGTTGGCAGGCAGCCTAGAAAATCTTTATATCAGCCTGTACTTCATACCGAAAGCACTGCTGTTGAACCATGCTTACCATCCAGGCTGGATTGGACTGAGATCGTTGCCGATGACTTCTGCTGCCGGATTTTCACTGCAAAAATCAGCATTTCATATTCAATGATCATATATAAATGCGTACGCACTCGGCAAAATCTATGGCCCAGATACCCGTTCCTGTGCCCAGGTCAAGCACACGCCCCGTTACGTCTTTGAGAGGCGCCAGATACAGCTTCCCCCCAAAGACAACGTTGTAAATGTGGTGCAGAAAATCCATCCGGTCTTGCTCGTCTTCATCATTGGGGAAGAGGTATTCGCCCTTGCGGTAGCTCTGGTATCGACGGCCGTTCTAGACGCTGTTAGTCGAGTATAGGAAGTGGGCCGAAGTAGACGCCGCACGTCGTATCTAATAATTAGCATCAAAGACCAACTCAAGAAAGTCTAGAAGCATACTCATAATCCAACACACTCGATTTTAACGATGTAAAGTCTGTTCCATGCGAGCTCAGCGAGACCTGATCGTCGTCGGGGACGGCGTCCTAGGGAGATATTATTCAGAGAAAAGAACACAAAAAGAAGAGACAAAGCATACGTCAGGAACGAGCTCCAGCTGGTCATCCACAATTGCGTTGTTTTCTTCGACCATGGTGATTCAAGCTCGATAGAAATCGAATTGTGTTGTCTTGAACCCACGAGGGAGGAGAACAGCCCTTATCAGGACCCAGTTTATCATTGCATGATCTGTGACACAAAAAGGAATTCTTCGTAACAAAGAACAAAGAACAGCTGCATGTCGCTCAATCCACTCGAAAAACGTCCCACTCGATCGTGTCTCTTTGGTTGCCGAGTCATGGCAAGTGGAGAGTCGAGCCGTTAAACCCGTGCTTTTTGATCCTGAGATGGAGCTGCAGGGGATTGTTTCTGCTCTGAGCGAGGTGCAGGTGAAGCTGTAGGTAAAGCTGCAGATTACGCAGTCTAGTTGGAGAAGAGGAGGAGATGAGGAGAGGAGAGGAGAGGAGGAGAGGAGAAAAGAAAGAGAATTGTTTTGGTGGTGCCTGGAGTTGTGCCTTAGTGCCTTAGTGCCTTACGCCTTACTTCTGCCTTGATGCCTTAATATCAATTCGACAGCAATATCACACACAACTTGAATTGTCTCCCTCCGTATTAAAACTGCTCAGTCTCCCACGGATCAACAACCAGCTTCTTCCCAGAGATGCCTCCCCCTCTCATTCGATCGAGCAGACCAGGTATGCTGCCCAAACCACCGCCGACCTTTTCGATATCCGGAACGCTGATCGTCTTGCTTGTCAGCCCCAGGGGAAGATACTCCTCAAACAACCACCGTCGGACACCTTCGTCTTCTTCAACAAAGTGTGGATAGCTCTCGCCTCGTCGCTGTACTCCACCAAGGAGATCCTCTGTACCGCCAGGCCGGCTACTCCAGATCGTGGTGGTGGTGGTGGTACTGCTGGTGCAGTTAAGCTGGAGGACAGCTTTGGCAACGATGGATGTGGTGGCAGGCGTCCCGATGGCGTCGAAGATATAATCATACGGACCCTCAGAGACTATTGCCTTGACGAGCGCTTCCTCCACCGGGATGGTGTGGTCGATGATCGCAACAGCCTGCGGACAGAACCGACTGACCTGCGCGCGGTTTGCTGGCGACGAGGTCGTCACGACCGTGTACCCGGCTTGCATGGCGTACTCTGCAGCTCGCATGCCTAGAGTCGACGATCCGCCATAAACGAGAATCTTCTTTTCGTGGTTTTGGTTATGGGTATGGTTTAGGTCTGGGAGAGACAAGCCCATGCACACGTGGAGCGCTCCGACGACAGAGATGATGCTGGGAATGACTGCGCTGGCATCGTCCAGAGATACGGTTTCATCTAATTTGGCAACAGCATCTTCGTGAGCCAGCACGTACTGTTGAAAGACTCCCTCGCCTGGTTCGGAGTGTGAGGAAATCCGCCCGGCAGCGACTCGATCCAGACGACGGAATTTCGTCTGCAGAGCTGATCCGACCTTCTCGACTGTCCCTGCAAAGCTGACGCCCGCAATGTACGGGTACGAGACGGGGAACGCACTGCTCTGCTGGATCTTATAGTCGAGGGGATTCAGAGCAACCGAGGTGTTCTTGATGACCAGCTCGTGCGGGCCAGGCTCGGGGATCTCAGCGTGGCCCAGGGAGAAGGGCGCGTGCGGCGAGGGTATGTATAGAGCGAGGTTGGAAGACATGACGATGAGCAGGTTGATTCTGAAAATGATAAATGGTCATGATGTCTGTTTCTGTTGCTGATTTATAACTCGGCATCTGTCGGAATGTCGAGTGAGATGAATGGCGAGCTGACAAAGAAATGTAAGCCTGAAGGGCCTTTTGTAAGCATTTATTAGCATCATGTTTGCTTATGAAAGTGAGACATTTCATAATGATCTGGAATTATTAAGCTGGCAGGGATTGGTATATAAGACTTTTACTTGGGATCTGAGAACCCAAATTTATCCTGTTTCCTGTTGGAAATAAAGCAGTTTTCTATGGACATTTAAAATGATAATAAATATGAGTTTGTCTAAATATCTATTCTCTACTATTCCTTATCTTCCATGAGGAAATACATCTCATTAGGGGTAATAGAGCAATATCTATTTGATTATAGTTATTTTGTTCCTCTATTCATCCTATTCTCCTTTAAAGAGTACCAAGGAATATTCAATAAAGAGAAATAACTTTGATATATCATGAAGCGCCGACCGTCAAGGCATTCTTGACAGCATATCAGGCTGAAAATCATCCATATCCAATGGAACTGACCAGGATGTGACCATCGATTCAGCCTTGCAGCACGGATGAGTTGGCAACGTGGCTGAGTCGGTGAAAGATATGAGTCCATCGTTTCCCCTCAACTTCAACTTTCCATCTCTCTCGGCTTCACCTTCTCAAACAACTTGCCATGGGAGACCCCTTCTCTGCCGCTTCAAGTGCCGTTGGCATCATCTCCCTCGGTCTGGCGACCTGCCAGCAGATTGTCGACTACTGTTCTGCATGGCGAGACTGCGACCAGGACATTCGAGATCTCCAGGACAAGGCTGGGGGATTGGGTAGCACATTGATCTCCCTGCAACAGTATCTTATTGCAAGACCAGCGACGGATCTAATGCGAAACGATATCGAGATTAAACTGCAATCCTGTCAAAGTGTTATTGGAAGGCTAAAAGTGAAGATCAAATCGTATCAGCTCACCTCATCGTCGTGGACCGACCAGATACGCCATGTCGGACACAAGGCAGTCTATCCTTTCAAGAAGGAGGGGCTGCTGGAGATGAGAGACCATCTGCAAGAGATCCAGTCGAATCTGAATTCATCTCTTCTTGTGTAAGATCTTGTCACTGTAGGAGTGAAAAGATGCTAATACCAGTCACTCAGCTCGCAATTAATGCAGACATGCAGTCTTCTTACCACAGTTACTGATCATCATGTCTCGACTACCGCATCTCTAGTGAGGATGGAGTCGGAGGTACGTCGAAAACTCATCTGGCTGTCATTGTGCTGACATCAGAAGATTGCAGTTCTCCAGCGTCTTCTTTCCAGCCCAGCCTTGCTCCAACAGGCCTGCAACGCCGATGAAGCCATCCAAGCCACACAGAACGTGTATATTCCAAGACGCCCGCAGCGAGGCTGTCAATGCCCACTGAAGCCGTTCTCAGCAGGGCAAAAGATGCACTTTCCAACTTGTCCTCGCTTCCGGTCATCGAAACAGTCACAGACAAACAGTAATAAGTGGTCTTTCACAAGCCAATTGCTCGGAATGTCTGTCAGCGTCATGTTCGCCAGCAATACAGGCAATGGCGGGTTTTCCATCTGTCCTCTTCTTCATTTTCGTGCAATAGTTCCATACGACCATCCATCTTTCAAGGCAATCGCGGAACTCAGGAAGCCCTTTATAACAATTGAGGATATAGAAAACACAATAAATAAACTCCACGATCTTTTTTCGCGAGGGAAGGCTTCGCCTACCGATGTCGACAGCAATGGAAAGACAATCCTGCATGTAGGTTGGCCCCCCCTGGCAGGTTGCTTCAGGCTAATGTCGAAAAATTATGAAGCGATGTTGCTTCTCAGTCGATGGTAAATTATTACCCAGTTTGAGTCGCCTTGTCCAGTACATGATTGATGCAGGAACTCCCTTGGATGTTGTTGATAACAACTTTGGTTATAGCACACTCGACTCGCTTCTTCGAATACCTGACATTCTAGATCACGTGACCTTGGATCCCATAATCCAGTCCAGTTCAAGTATAACTCCAGGAGTCCTAGGCTATTACACGGCATTGAACTTCAAACTGAACCTGCAACGGATTGCAAATTTCCTAGATCCAGGTGAACCCCCAAGAAATTGTAATATGGTACGTCGTGAAGAACAACTGGTCTGATTTGGGCAATAGATGTCTTTAACGACGTTGTGATCGCCATTTTTCGACGGTCAAAAGATGATCTGAAACTCGCAGTTACATCTTTTCCCTTCTTGTTGAATACTAAAATTCGATCTATTCTACCCATTGAATTGTCTGCAGATTGGGCAGAAGGCATCGAGATTCTCCTCGCAGCTGGGGCATTGCCAAGAGGATACGCACTTCAGCTCGCAGTTGAGACAAACAGCCTTGCTTCCACGAGAATGCTTCTAAGAGCAGGCTGTGAGATTGGCCTTTTCTTGTTTGTATTGTCAATATCAACTTCCTTGTTAAACCTTCTGGCAACGGAATTGGCATCCCGACGACAGCAATTGAAGGATCTGGCCAAACTCCATCTACCTTCTGCAGAATTAGCCCGGCTGGGCATTGTCGAGGATGAACTTCCTGATTCGCGGGCCAAAGAAATCTGCGAGTCCCTAACCGCAGCAGGAGTGGCCGTCGATCAGAAACTTATAGTCGAAAGGACAGACTCTGTCTTTCATTACTGCGAAACGATTGAATCCTTGGAGTTGCTCTACAATGCCGGCTTCAAGCAGGTGGATGATATAAATTACGACGGCTGGACACCAATATTGAGAGTGGGTGATTCTTACCTTCACAAAGACATCCTGCCAAAAGCACACTGGTTACTCTCGAAAGGTGCCGATGCTTACCGCCATTACCCGGGATCGACCTGGACATTTTTCCACCAGTTGTTTGAGGGGTTGACTTGGTGTAGTCGAAAAGCTATCTTGACTTACTCTAAGAGCTTGAAAGACTCCAAATTGCTTTCAAATGTATCGCTGGAAACAATGGTGGACGACTGCTGCTGCGCCTGCTCGGGGAACGGCTGTTCTCCCGAGTTGGTCGGATTCAAGGGTTTACTGAATGACAGCCTGGATCACCCCTTTTTGATGAGATATTTTGATGGCATTTTTGAGGCAATGGTGACTATAAATCCCAAGCAGAGTCACACAGCCACACTTGTCATCCGGCTGTTCACCTTCACAGAGCTGGACCTCACACATACCTGCTGCTACTACTTGCGTGAAGGAAGAGGACCACCTCCCGAAATCGAAATTGAACGCATCCAAGAGGAGGACACTGATTGTCTGAAGGAACTAGAAGAATTGTTGAAGGAGTTCAACATGGCATATACCACGCTCAATGTTCCGCTGTTACAATTTCTGCGGGGATACTGGAAGAAGCGCATGATGGAGATCAAGACGAAAGGCCCAGATGAGGAGGATATTATACAAGGTCAAGAACTGGGGGTGTTTTTGAAATTGGAAAGGGAGAAACTATGGCTGAATCCTTGGATTGAGTTTCTTGTTGAAAGCTAGTTGCATCGTGTGTGTTTATACAGTGACTCAAATGGGTTATATATACTATAAGTATACTACTCGGCCTTTGCAAAAGGACAGCCAGTGGCCTCTTTGCCAACCTGCCGGAACATCTCGACCGGATCATACCAGACCTCAATCTTCTGCAGTTGAAGTTTGTCGTTGACCTTGGCGACGACAATCCCTTGGATATCAATCGGGCCACCGTGAGACTCGATAGTGACCTTTTCACCAGAACTATTCTATTAGAAAGAGGAATATGAAGATAGAGATAAGGATGAGAAATACCTATTGTATCCCACATAGTCATGCTTCATCTCCCCCCAATGTCTCCAGCGAAAGGCCACAACAGGGGGACCAGAGTAGACCTCAAGCACCTCCCAGGCAAAGGTAGGCATCATCCGCTTAAAAGACTTGTGTGAGGATTCAAAGTCGTTATGGGCAGGGTCGTAATACTGGCTCGCGGTGAGGAGAGCGTTGTACGTGCCCACCTCGAGCATGTGGTGGCCTGTTCGTGCTGGACCGCCGTTCATGGCAAAGGTATACACTTCCTGATCGATGGTGCGCCAGTCTTTCAGGTCGGTCTTGAAGGAGGCTTCGATTTCCCAGTTTTTGACTAGATTCTCAACCAGGAAGGGGAGACTGCCGGGTTCGTGGGTCATTGTTTTGCCTGTCATTAGAAGGGATACAAACAATAGACTAGAATAGTGAATGGTTCTTACTTTTTGCGTAGAATTTGCGTGTATTGGAGTAATCCGGTGGACTGCCCAGACGCCAGGCAGCTTCATTGTCCTTGAGGACAGCATTAGGGTCGAGAACGTAGTCTGGAAGGTCACTCATGGTGATAGAGACAGGAGAGAGGGGAGAGATAAGATGAGATGAGATTGGAAGATTAGAAGAAGAGAAGAGAGAGATGAGAGAGAGAGAGATGAGATGAGACGAGAGAGATGAGATGGGATGAGATGAGGAGGGAGGAGAGAGGAGAAAAAGAAGGGATGAGGAGAGAAAAAGAGATGAGAGAGAGGAGAATAGAGGGGATGAGATGAGAAGAGAGAGAGGAGAGAGGGTCTAGCAAGGAATAATATGCAAGGCTATTCCGGTCTGGACTTGATCCCAGCATTGTAACATCAGTATCCTAGTATCTACCCTGGTTGCCATCAAAGGCAGGGTTATGAGGAGTGGAGCAAGAGCAAACAGTTGAGTAGCCAGTCAATGGCATCACTATAAGTATCTCTTATATAGTATAGTATACTCCGTAGGCAGAGTACTAATATACTAGTAGTAACTAAGTGCTCTCCTACCAAGATATAATAGAGTGTCTAATTTCCTGTCACAGGAATATATGATCATATAAGGCCCTAATTAATGTCTAGACATTTTTAGTGGCTCAGCAGTCTAGTGGCCCCTGGATGTTGTCAATTTCCTTTATGAATAAGACAAATTCAATGTTACATGAATGGACAGCTCTAGTCTATCTAGAACCTATCATAGGCCAATTGGAAGACATAATTTCCTGTGTCTCGCGTAAATATCTCGCATAACATCCTTGTCAGATCAACCTCGGTAAGGTTACTAGAGTACAGAGTACTTGATACTCCTAGTGATCATGCTAATACTAAGGACTTGATAGATAAATATAGAAACACTAGAAGTATTCTAACTAAAGAGATGAATCTAGTGATGAACCCTGCAATTTATAATCAATATATTTGGCTTTCCACTCATTGTCTCTGTAAAGTAATACTTGACTATGCCTTTTTAGTGATGGTCTAGACTTACCCAGTTAGTAATAGGCTAAAGTCTAATGGCATGTGACATCATGTGACCAAGGCGGTGAAGTGACTTGATTCCCTTGACTCAATCTTGTTCATCAATCTTAACTCAACTCCTTCATGGCCCGATTAATCTTAACTCAAGCCCGATTAATCTTGACTCAACTCTGTATGCCCTGGACTGAATATGCCCCCAGATCTCAAAACGCGTCCATCGTCGCTGGCGTGCACAGAATGTCGTAAACACCATCTCAAATGCGACGCCCGACAGCCGACGTGTTCGCGCTGTGCCCTCGCCCAGACGGAATGCATCTTTCTTCCGTCTCGCCGGGGGGGAAGACGACGTCTGGAGAGGAAGATGCGTGCTTTGGAGATGCCTCAAGCTGCCGAGGATGTTGAATCTACTCCTATCTCTATTCCTCAATCTCAGTCTCCTCTTCCTTCTATTCCTATTCCTTCTATTCCTCTTCCTTCTATTCCTCTTCCTTCTGTTCCTATTCCTTCTATTCCTATTCCTACTATCCCCCCAACCACTCAATATATCGAATCTTCATCTTCAGACATTGTGGTCCCCGAGTCGAATACCACTGTGATAGTCCCCGAAGGACGACTGGTTCGTCTGTACTACGAGAACTTCCACTCGGCGCATCCCATCCTGATTCCCGCCGGACTATACGACAAGACGAAAGCGGCAGCATGTCTGCATCAAGTGGTGACGTTCATCGGCAGTCACTACTCGCTCGTGATGAGCAACGACACGCTGCACGAAGCGACCTGGCTGGCTGTGAGCAGCGTGGAAGAGCGCACGCCGGCGACAGTCCAGGCTCTCCTGCTGTACTCGATCATCATGAGGGCGCGCAACGAGATCACTCGCGCCGAGTCGTGTCTGACGCAGGCGATCGACATTGCCGTTGAGCTGGGCATGCATCGCGACGGGTTCGCGGTCGCCGCGGCGTCCAGCGAGCACGAGGCAGAGAGTCTGCGACGTACCTGGTGGGAACTGTTTATCTGGGAGGTACAGCTGGCGACTGTGCAGGAGGGGATCCCCCTGCGGTGCAGCCAGCTGTTCTCGGACGTTTTGTTGCCGTGTGAAGAGACGACGTACGCCTCGCCTTCGTCACAGACTATCCCGCCGCCACAGTCTCTTGCTTCCTTCCGAGCAAGGATCTTCACGGAGGAAGAAGAGGATGAAGAGGGAGGGGAGAGCAAAGAGAAGAAGAAGAGCAGCCGGTACTCGTCGTTTGCGTATCGGATCGAGGCGGCTCGCATCCTGGCGCGCGTGTTGGTGCTCAACCGGCTGCCGGAGACGCACCAGGACCATCTGCAGGCGGTGGCCAACGCGCTGGTGAGCTGGATGCACCACCTGCCGGAATGCAAGCTGGACATAGTCGACATGTTCGGGACGATCGACGAGATGTTGTTCCAAGCGCACTACACGATCCGATACGCGGCGATGCTGCTGCATTTACCACGCAGCAATCTCCGGCCGCGGCTGCCCGAGAGCCCGTTTGCCATCTGCCCGAGGACTCCTGTGCGGCTGTCGCCCTCGCTGACGCGCCAGGTACACGATATCAAGACGGTCGAGGCCTCGAAACAGCTGTCGAACCTGTTCTCGATGCGGTCGGGGGCCCAGGGGACCAGCCCGCTGGCGGTCTGCGGTCTGATGCTGTGCGGCCTCGTCCAGCTGGCTGCAGCAGAGCGTCACGGCGCCGAGTGTCTCGACCACCACCAGAACCGGCTCGTGCTGGTGCTGGGATACCTGCGTATCCTGCGCAGCAAGTGGGCGCTCGCCCATGAAGCGTACGCTCGACTGCGTGCCACGGCGGCGCAGACGGCCGCCACGGCGACGAGCGAGTACTCGCCTTTTGAAAGCCGCAGCACGCCGACCCAGGCGAATCCCTTGCCCCTGGCGGAAGACGAGATGAATGAAGCGGTTTCGTGGTCCAATCTCTTCTCCGAGTACATCGATCCTACCTGTGGAGATTCGTTGTCTCTCTACCTCAATCCAGAGAGAAATTACATGTAACAGATATTCGTAACTTGGACATATTTATATACTGATAGTTATATTATATACTGATAGGTATGGCAGTAAAATGTTTTATAAAAACCGCTTCGGCATGTAGAGCGGCATGGAGTCCTCCCACAAGGTATCGGTGACGATCTTCTTGTTGGAGCCATCCTTGTCCATGACCATGATCTGGCCGTAGGGCTGGAAGGTGTCGTCGTAGAGGGCGGATTCATCGCGGAAGCCATACATGCCCGAACTCCACATGATGCGGTTATCCTGCGACCAGACGGCGTGGGCGTCGTTGGCGAGCGAGTCGGTGACGCGATTCAGATCCGTTCCGTCGGGGCGGATGGTGAAGATGTCGAACCGGTCTGCGTACCATCTTGACCCGTAGGCTTCGGTCCAGTTGTCGTTGCGGGTGAAGACGATGAGCTCGCCGTCGGGCGACCAACCCGGGGTATTGTCCCATCCGACGGTGAGCTGGGTGGTTTCGCCGGTGGTGAAGTTGAGGATCTTGAGGCCGAGGGGGGCGCCGGTGGTCATGCTCCATTCGCGATAGACAATGGCGGAGCCGTCGGGAGACCAGGAGGGGAAGCCGGCGTTGATGTCGCCGTCCCACACGGTCAGGTTCTCAAACGAGGAGCCGTTCTCGAAGGCGTGGAAGATGGCGGCCGGGGTGTCGACGCGATCGACGAACCAGGCGCCGAAGCCGACGACCAGCTCCGTGCCGTCGGGGTTCCAGGAGGGCTGGAAGGCGCCGGACTCGCCCTCCTCGAGATAGAGCACCTCGGTGGCGTTGTCCTCGGAGTAGATGGAGTACGAGTCCAGGGCCGTGACGAGGTCGGCGTAGAGCGGCGTGGAGGTGACCAGCGAGCCGTTGGCATAGCCCAGCACCTTCTGCGTGCTCGCGATGCGGTTCACCTTGTCGTTGTGCAGGGGGAAGACGTCCATGTAGCGGTACTCCCACTCGGTGTCGAAGCTCCAGAGCGGCAGGTCGGGCGTCTGCTGCGTCCAGTCGGGCATCTCGAAGATGATCTTGGACCCGTCGGGCGACCAGGCCGGACTGCGCATGCCCGAGACGTTCCAGGCCGTGTGGCCGGCGTCCGGGTGGGTGTAGTTGATGCCTCCGTCGGGAACGCCGCCCTTGATCAGGTATCCGACGTTGGTCGAGTTGCCGATGTAGTGCTGGGCGACCTTGACGTAGTCGCCCGAGGTGAGCTCGACGACGTCCTCGCCCGTGGCGACGTCGACGCTGTGCACCTGGGCGTCGACGGCGAGCTGCTCGCTGCTGACGCCGTGGGCGTAGTACGTGTTCTCGCGCGTCATCTGGTTGTAGATGAGGCGGCTTCCGTCGGGCGACCACTGCGGCGTGCCGAGCGAGTATCCGTCCTCGCGACGGACCAGCCGCAGATCCGTTCCGTTGGGCCGGATCACGTACAGGCCGAGACTCTGCGTGTGTTCCCAGCCGGTCCCGTCGGAATGGCCCGTCCAGTCCGTGTTCCGGTCGGACGAGAAGGCGATCCACTCGCCGTCGGGCGACCACGCCGGCCGGTAGTGGCCCGTCGGCCAGGTGTTGTCGGCGCGCGTCAGATCCGTGTCGGTGAGGTTATACGCGACGCCGCTGGCCAGGTCCTTGACCCAGATGTTGGTCGTGTAGTTGCCGTACGTCGACACGTACGCCAGCTTCGTTCCGTCGGGCGACAGCACGCCGCTGTCCTCGATCGAGTCCGTCGCCACCAGCACCTCCAGGCCCGTGCCGTCGGGATGCACCCGGTACAGGTCCGACTGGCCGAACCCGCGGCGCTCGCTGGTGAAGACGATCCATTCGCCGTCGGGCGACCATGAGGCGTGGTAGTCGAAGGGGGTGGTCTGGTTGCCCATCAACTCCGTGATGTTGCTGCCGTCGGCGTTGGCGATGTACAACTGGAACCCGGAGGGGCCGATGCGGTTCACTGATAGTTAGATCCATACTATAGAGTATAGTAAAGTATACATAGAGTATAGTATACTATACTATAGAGTATAGTATACTATACTATAGAATATAGGATGTCTTACTGTAGAAAATGCCTTTCTTGTCATCACCAACTTGGCTCCCATGACGCCGCACAGGCTGTTCCTGGGCCTGGCGGGCAGCATAGGGACACGCCCGGGGCTCCGCAGCTCGTTCGGCATAGGGACACCCTGCGGCAGCGGAGCCAGCTGCCAGGGCAAGGGCAAGGAGAGAGAAATGCATGGTGGGATACTGCAGAGACAGTATAAGGAAGAGGCTGCTGCTGTCGAACAAGAGTGGAGGTGCTCCCGCTTTATATAGGTTGGATCTCCACCGACCCACGAGGCCTCGTAGACAGCACCATGCCCAGTCCGATACCAAGACAGGGCTCTGAACTAGCCAGCAAGACATTGGCAATGCCTCTCCTCGCGGTGATTGAATGCTCCACTGCCCGGTGTCTCGCGGTCAGGCACGGAGGTTCCGATCCTCCGGGCAGATGCAGAGGGCCTGTATTGGACACGCGATGATACGCTGTGACTGCGGTGACACGCAGGATGGCAACGGCGGGAAATAACAGGCAGCAGGGAACAGACATTGCCCAAGGTACAGCCAACGGAACGCCAAGGGACGGCCAAGGGTTGAGTGGAGTCTGTATTAGGATCTGCACAGACAAGGCCCTAGCGGTGGTGGTGAAGATGGATCTTTCTTGGCAGGATTCTTCAGTCCTTGAGTTATAGTATGTATATAGCTGAATAGCTGAATAGCTGATAGCTCATAGCTGATAGCTGATAGCTGAAGTATATCACGTAAGTATATGCAATAAATATAGCTGAAGTATATGAAGTATATGGATAAGTATAAGTATCAATATAAGTACCTAGTAGAGACAATATATCTCCTCCGATTGGCTTGCAGATCACTTCCTGTATCTGTAATACCACCGTACAATACCTGCGCTACCGAGGTACTTCTCCGTACTTGTATCCAATGAACATCCGAGGAACTCTCCATAGGTACAGGCTAGCCTGACTAGAATACAGGGAATGCAGCCTCTCGAATTACTAATGCAGGAGGTGCTCGTCCCCTTCTGGTCCAGCACAGCCGCATCAAGCAACTCCGCCCGGCTCCGAGACCGACTGTCGATCCCCCAGTCCGCCGTGATGCCGAGATATTATTAGCAGTACTTAGCAGTAGTAGTAACTGTGCTATGTTTCTGAATTCAAAAGTACAGAATGTGATGGGTAGTTTAACTTTAGTCTATACTATTTAGTCTGAGTACTATGTTAGTCTATACTATTTAGTCTGAGTATACTATAGAGCTAGTCCTGTCCTACGGAGTGTACGGAGTATAGTAGCCTCCGACGGATGTACTCCGAGGCCCCTGCTAGTTAAGCTGTCCAGAATCCACGCACGCAGCCAAGTCTGGGAACTGCCTGAGTAATATCTTCACTCTGTGATGACGTACTGCACTCCACAGATGGGGTAGAAGATGGGTAGAACAAGTGCGCGGGGAGGACCGGACTTTCCGGCAGAGTTTTCAATAGCAACTTTAATTCTATTCTACATTACACAAATCATACTCAATATTCAATCCTGGAAATGATTCAACGACTTCAAGGATTCATTCTCTCTACTTGTACTCCTTCTATACTCCTTCTATATCCGTACTCGTACTCTGTACTCGTACTCTACCGCTAAATGCCGCAGGCATGGATGGCGATCCTGAATTATTCACTCCATTTTCCTCACTACCCATTGGCTGAATAATAGCGTGCAGAATAGACACGGAAACAAGACTACTACGGGTTCTATATTAGGGCACGGCCGGCACAGCCCGCAGGATTCCCTTTGCCGTTGTATCAGGGTGGTGGCGGAGCACGCCTCAAAACCAAGACCAGAGAACTACTCTGTCGCTCTGCCTGTTCTTTGTCTGTACTCTAATGCGAGGAACGGCCTCTTCCGATTGATCCTCCCCGATCCGATCTTCTTCCTCGTCGTGCCGACCTGTGGTCAAGTCTAGACAAGCATTAGCCATGCAGCCAAGCCTCTATCTCGCCCCCACGTGCGAAGCGAAGTGGTATCGACATGGATTAAATGTATCCTGCAAGATTATCACTATCAGAATAATACCATTGTTCTTATATCTCATCTCATACTATTTTTATTATTTATCATCTGTCCATTATCTACCTATTATCTATATCTATATCTATATCTATATCTATATCTATATCTATATCAATACTATATCTTACTTCCTATACTATTATACAATTATCTATCATTTGTGCTATTCTTTAATCATAATTTCCGCGCGAGCTCCTATCTCTAGGCTTATGCATCAGCCCTGATTCGGGCACTAATATTCAGCCAGTTATTCCAGTTGATTAGTCCGTAGTTAGTTCGATAGTTCGATCCAATACTAGCTCAATAATTAGCCATCACTAGTTATTTCACTGTCTAGCTCTGCAAAGAGAAATTAGAAAATGGCTTATGCTAGCTCAGGTAAGTCTGACCGAGATGCATCAAGTAAGCGTGTGATGGAGGAACAAGCCACAAAGCCTTCAGGTTACAACACTAGCATTAGTAGACAGAATAGTGAGCTGTGATTTCATACAAGAGCTGAAGGGTATTAAGCTAGACTGTAGTGATTTCAAAAGTACTGCGAAGCAGACTGTAGTGATTTCAAAAGTACTGCAAAGCAAGCCTGTTAGGGACTTATTTATATAACACTACTTATAAATAATGTCCCTAAGGCTTTACTAGGGCTTACACCTTCCTATTTAGTAAGAGGGCTCGTCTGAAGACGCGATTAGTATTACTAATGCGTCAGCTTTTATCAATCTAGGCTCTAGGCTCTGAGGATTATTCATATATAGGACTGCAGCAATACTTGCTTCCCATGTATCATTCTTCGCATTCTTAATGATAGTTACCTTGGCACTAGTCTAGCTCATAACCTATTACATTGTTGGACCTGTTCTTTAACCCAAGCAGCCCCTCAAAGTTGGTTAGCCGATCTACCTCGATTGATTCAATCGTGATCGAGACAGTCTGGACAGCCGGAGATAGTCGGAGTATGCCAAACCTGGATCCTACAAATATTGGTTTTAATTGTTATAGAACTTAGAGTATATGATGAATCAAAGATGCTTGTAAAGCTGAATCAATCAGGACTATAGCTGAATAGATCAAGAGTATCATATCTGTGACCTGCGACAATACTTTTTAGTATACTATATAGCTATAATTTCTAATAAACCTCCAATAAAAGTTATATAAAACCTAAGAAATGATTATACTAATGTATCCTTTGCCAGGCCTGATCCAAACAGTATCCTGCAATTGAGGTCTACAAAATTGAGGTCCACAACAAATAAGCTGTATTGGCTGATTCCAATCAGCCTGGTACTGGCCGTTGCCGGCATGCTGATCAGTTGTAATCTATACTACTTAACATCATATCATACCATGAGCTCACATTGCAAAATATATATAAATATATAAGTGTACTAGAGTAAATATGTAGTAGTATAACATACATATTAGAGAGACATTTGATACAATACTATTATCTGATATAGTTCAAGCATGATCTACTTGAGAGTAGCCGAGACCAATATGAATAATAAGATCTGTATAGCAGTTAAATCATCACAAACAATACTATTAGCGTAGAGTATAAGATACTGAGTATAAGATAATAGAGTTTTACTTTATACTATTATACTATTATACTATCTATGCTCTAGATACGCAATAAATCCCCTCTGACCTCTCCCAAAGAGATACGATAGAACCTCGTCTCGTTACAGGCATAGATAACCCCCCCCTCGCCAAAACAGAAATTGGCCACCCCGTTCTCTACCGGAATAGAAGCCAGAAGGACGCCGTACGGATTCCAGATCTGGATGCCATCGCCGCAGCCGGAATAGACGTTTCCGTCTGTATCGCATTTGATCCCGTCGGGGAACCGGCCGGCGGCGTACGCGAAGAGTCTCCTATTCACCAGGAAGGGTTCGGGATGCGACTCTCCCTTCTGCTCGGGATAGACAATGTCAAAGGCATAGATAGATGACGGACGGGTGAAGTCCGGGCCGGTATTTGACGCCCCCGAGATGGCCCCCGTGTCGGTCACGTAGAGGGTTTTCCGGTCCGGAGAGAAACAGAGGCCGTTGGGACGGGAGAAGCCGTCGGCCAGGGCTCGGATGGAGTGCGTGTGAGGGTTGAAGCGGTAGACTTGCGGAGGCAGTTGCGGGGGGGATCGGATGCCCTGGTGGAAGCCGTAGGGGGGATCTGTGAACCAGATGGACTGGTCTTCCGGATGGACGATGACATCGTTGACGGAGTTGAAGGGGACGCCGTAGAAGGAGTCCACGACGACGCTTGCCTTGGATGGAACGGCCGACGCTTCTGTCGGGATAGGGAGCCGGATGATTCCTGATAGATCGCTGGGATCTGTTGATCCCTGCGCGCAGAGCAGGATGTGCTCGTCACCGTCGTTGACACCCCCGTTGAGCATAGCGCTATGGCAGCCGTCAAAGGTCACTTCCTCGACCTTGACGCTCTGCTCCTGTGCCTCCTGCCGGCCGTCATCGTAGATCCGGAACAGCTTGACGTGCTTGTTGGCCGTGGCGGGAGTGGCCACCCCCGGGGCATTCTGCAGCTGGTTCGAGGTGACGAACACGCTGCGGGTGGGATGGTGGTAGATGCATGCCTCGTGGAAGTCGGCGGTGTCGGACTGGGCCAGCAGAGTGACCTCGACCTTGTCAAAGGGCATCTTTTGCTGGGTATATAGTTTGGCCATCGGGGGGGGGGGGGGGAGAGTCGGTCAAGGGACAAAAGGATCGGAACCACCGGAAGAAAACAGACGGACAAGGGCCGAGGAAGAGACGGAAGAGTCAGAAGAGGCGAGAAACGAAGGCTTATATGTGGATCCGAACAATTACCGATCGGATGTAGATGGAGGAGATGTAGAGTTGAAGAAAAGATACCTGGTTTAACCAGGAGAGACGAGAGAATAGAGAGAAGCAGAGAATAGAGAGAGAGAATAGAGAGAGAATAGAGAGAGAATAGAGAGAAGCCAGAAGAAGAAGACAGGATACACCCATATATGCAGTCTAATAAAGATACAGGCAAGGATGATTGCTTGATCTTATGACGCCCGGAAGGTGAATAGCCGCCCGGCGTTTGAAATTCCCCCATTGGGACTCCCCGTGGGGTTCCACATGGCACTTATAAGTTCTCCGCAGCTGCAAAAGGAGCTTAATTTCTTTCCCGTCGATAACCATCAACCCTTGCCTCCTTCTTCCATCTGATAATCCTCCTCCTCCTCGAGTGCTGAGCATGAAGCTGACGGGAAACGCTCTCTTCGGCGTCGTCGTCGCCCTGACGGCGCTGGGGTTCATGCAGATTGGGTATGTGTCTTTTCTACCCCTCCTTTTTCACCGCAATTTGACTGCGAAGTGATCTTTACTGACCAACAGGTTCGACAACGGCCTGATGGGTAATCTAGTGACGGAGTCGTCCTTCCTCCAGACCTTCGACAACCCCTCCTCCGTCATCACCGCGTTGATCGTCTCCATCATGGACGTCGGCGCGTTCTTCGGCAGCATCGGCACCGCGTTGTTTGGCGAGGATCTCGGCCGTCGCCGCAGCATCGCCCTCGGCGTGGTCATCATGATGATCGGCTCCGTGCTGCAGGCCAGCTCCTACAGCCTGGCGCAGATGATCGTCGCCCGTATCGTCGCCGGCGTCGGGCTGGGCGTCGTCAATTCCACCTCGCCGGTGATGATGGCCGAATTTGCGCCTAAGGCAACCAGAGGCTTATGTAAGGCTCCGGTCATTACTAAGCGATTCGATTCTTACTAAGCGATTCAATCAATAGACGTCTGCATGCAACTGACGACGCTCAACCTGGGCATCTGCCTCATCTACTGGATCGACTTTGGCTTCTCGGGCGGCAGCGGCAGCTACGTCTGGCGCGTGCCCATCAGTCTGCAGTGGGTGCTGCTCATCCCGATGCTGGCGCTGGTGTACCTGGTGGACGAGACGCCGCGGTGGCTGGCGGCGCACGACCGCAACGAGGAGGCTCTGGACGTGCTGATGCGGTTGAACCACGGCCGTATGGACGAGGCCGACGTGCGGGCTCTACACGAGGATATCGTGCGCACCGTCGCGGTCGAGAAGCAGCTGGGCGCCGGCTCGTGGAGCGACCTGCTGCGCAACGACGAGCTGCAGAGCCAGCGCCGTCTGCTCATCGCCTGTGCCGTGCAGGCCTTTCAACAGCTGGGCGGCATCAACGCCATCATCTACTATTCCGGCACCCTGTTCGAGACCTCCATCGGCTTTTCCACGCACATGTCGAGCCTCATGTCGGGCTTCCTGCAGACCTGGCTCTTTGTCGCCAGTTTCATCCCCTGGTTCCTCATCGACCGCATCGGCCGGAGGCCTCTGTTGCTGTCTATGGTCTCCGTCATGGCTGCCGTCATGGCCGTCCAGACGGCCCTCATCTACCAGGTGCAGCACAACACCTCTATCTCGTACGCGTCCGGTATTGCGGCGGCGGTCATGCTGTTCGTCTTTGAGGGAGCCTTCACCATCGGCTTCCAAGCAACTGTTTGGGTAGGAAGTGCTCTAGAATTTATACATATATCACAGAATTGACATGCTTAGGTATATCCTGCGGAAATCCTCCCTCTCCGCCTGCGTCAGCGAGGATCGTCCATCTCGACCGCTGCCAACTGGATCTGCGACTATCTCATCGTGCAGATCACGCCGCCGGCCATCACGAATATCGGCTGGCGCACGTATATCATCTTCACCGTCTTCAACGTCACCTGGGTGCCCATCATCTACTTCTTCTTCCCGGAGACAAAGGGTGAGCTGGATTCTTCTTTCTACTTCAATTCGTATACTAACAATGTAGGCCTCGAGCTGGAAGACGTCGATCGGCTGTTCGCAGGCGACAGTGTAGCCACCGCAGAGCTCTTCTCTGGCAAGGGAGCTGAACATATGGAGATGGAGTGATTCACTTTATCCAGACGATGTACATGACTATCACATGAATGTATATATTATATCTTGACAGCCATCAAATCTGTTGTTCATCTACCTAGGTGTATAGTAAGATTCAGAGGTCTAGTACTAGTATAACATGAACATCACCCTCTATCAAGGTGATGTTCATTAAATTGTAAAATCTAGGTAGCTTTTAGATGGAGAAATCTATTCCAGAGTAATCAACTTGACTAAGATGTCATCAAGCATGACTGTGAATTACACAATATAGGAAATATGAGAAAATGATATATATTAATATAAAATACTAATATATAAAATACTAATATAAATATACTACTTTCTAAGCATTCAGATTCAAAGGCGAGACACAGGAGAAGGAGTTCAACTCGGGGATTTCAAACGCAACAATCATGCCTACTAATTAGTTCTCGTTCTTTCAAAGTGTAGGATAGACTTACCATCAACAGCGGCGTACATTCCCAAGCCACACATGGCAAGAGAAGCCAAAAAGTACAAGACATGGCAGACATTGATGGCGACCTGGGCGGCTCCCCCGCTGCAGAAGCCACGCAGCAGACGGGAGAGTGTGGAAGAGGAATTGCGCCGGGTGACGCGGCCGGTGGCAGGATCGAAGCCCTCGCCCTGGTCGGGGCGGATGGCGTTGCGCTGGATATCGTAGCCGAGGGCGAAGAGCGGGGGAAAGGTATAGGTCAGGTTGAGGAGCATGGAGGCGGCAATGACGGAGACAAAACCGAGGTAGTCTGGGATGGCGGCGGCGATAACAAAGGCGATGATCCACCAGATGGGGACGAGGACGGCGTAGAGGATCTTGCCGGTGCGGGTGGTGAGGGGCGGAGCCTTGCAGAGATCGAGCAGGATGTTGTTGTAGAGGACCTTGATGCCGATGTTGCCGTAGAGGCCGCCGGCGATGAGGGCGGCGATGAGGGTGATCATGTTGCCGGTGGTCTGCCAGCCGTAGATGCTGACGCCCATGTAGCTGGGGTTGAAGCTGTACTGGCCCTGGTAGTAGTAGACGAAGCAGCCGTAGATGAGGTAGACGGCGTAGATGAAGAACTGGGCCCCCCACATGGCCTTGATGAAGTCGCGCGGGCGTTTCATCTCGGCGAGGAACTCGACAAACAGCTGCACGCCGGCGTAGGCCAGCACGGCGGAGAGCAGGCCGTTGATGGAGCCCACGAGCGAGTTGGGCGGCATGCCGGTGTAGTGGATGATGGGCGGCCAGCTGCCGTCGGCCAGCTGCGTGATGCTGGCCGGGTCGACGAGGGTGCCGGCGGAGCCCAGCGTGGCGATGGCGTAGTTGGGCGGCGAGTGCGCGATGACGCCCATGGTGATGAAGATGACCAGCAGGTTCAGCCAGACGGCGGCGTTGGCCACCCAGCCGTAGGCGCGCAGCGTGCGGATCTGGGTGATGAAGAAGCCCGCGACGGCGAAGATGACGGGGCACACGGCGTAGCACAGCTTGAAGCGCGACATCTGCGAGATGTTCTCGCCGTACTGGATGGTGACCTGCCCGGTGATGAGCAGCAGGCCCAGCGCCTGGCAGATGTTGGTGATGTAGCGCGCCGACGACCCCCAGGTGCGGAACGCCAGGTCGCCGTAGTTCTTGACGGGGAACTGGTAGCTGTCGGTGCCCAGGAAGACGCGCCACACCAGGTATCCCGAGTATCCGGCCATGAAGCCAAAGACGGTGTACAGCGCGATGCCGGGGCCCCAGCCCAGCGTGCCCATGGCGTATCCGGCGCCGTACGGGCCCAGAATATCGGTGGTGATGAGATAGAAGCCTTTTCCATCAGCACCGCATATAGACATACAGACATATAGATAGAGAAACTTACAAGCCCCCCAGGAAGCACTGCGAAAGGCACGCGAAGCATTCGCCCACTCCTCGTCCGAGATGTGCAGCCGGTTCTCGACATTGGCAAAGTCCTTCTCGGTCAGATGCGGATCCGCCACGTTCTGGTCGGCCGCATCGGCGTCGGCGTGCGTCTTGCGGCTGAACAGCTCGCGCCAGTTGAGCTGGGGGGACTCGTGGGCGAGCTCCTCCTCGCGTGTCTGGGCGGCGTAGTAGTGGTACTCCTCGAAGGCGATGCTGGCGTCGTGGGGGAGACGCGCCTGGGGCTTGATGTACGTGAAGGGCGGGCTCTGGGGGTCAGTCTCGTAGGCAGGAGGGGTCTGGCCCTCGGCTTGGGAGGATTTCTCCATGACAGCGATAAAGAGTGCGTTATCGGGGATCTTTATGGAGTACAGGGGAAAGAGAGAGAGAGAGGAAGAGAGAGGAGGAAAAGAAAGGAGGAGAGAGAAAGAAGGATCGCCGCGGAATAACATTGACCCCGCAGGATCCAATCAGGCAATGCGGGTTGCCACGGAAAGGCTTATCTGCGGGGGCTGACTCAGCCGTCAGATTTCTCTTTTATGAGTACGGAGGAAGTAGTTGAGGCATTAGATTAGGTGGGAGTTTGCAATGCAGTGGATTATCTATATTGAATAGAATTATATTATCTATATCTTTATTTAGTTCTTTATCTATGTAGATAACTAGTGAGCAGTCTATAAAGGTTACTGATAAGCTTCATGTGGATCCATAAGTCAAAAACTTGGCATTAAATCTAAATAGAGTTCATGAATCACTGCCTATCTAATGCATGAATATTTAGTATTAGGGTTAGGGTTGATCTCTGTACCACTATTAGGTAGTTACCTGATCCTAACCCTATGGCTTAGGTTTTGTGAGTAGCCATAACCCTAGGGTTTACCAAATAACCCTAAACCCTAAACCCAACCTAGGGTTAGAGTTTATAGGTAACCATTAACCCTAGGGTTAGTCAATACTCATAAACGACAACCCTAGGGTTTATCCATAAACCATAAACCCTAACAAAACCCTAGGGTTATATCCTTGCCAAAGCCAACCCTAGTCAAATATCCTTGACAAAGCCCACCTCCACCAACCGATCGACCGGCACATTCAACGCCTGTACTTTCCGCGCCGTGATGCCTCTCACCCATAAAAACACACTCAAAATCAGCCAGCGCAGGATCCCTGATCCCCGCCGGATCCGCAGCTGCTCCTTGCCCACGATATACACCACCTGCGCTGCGTACGCCCGCTCCAGGCTCTGCAGGGCGGCCGTCTCGCCGTTCTCGACCAGGAAGCGACGCAGGTTCTCTGCCACTTCCTGGCCGAGATTGGGGGTGATCACATCGTCGGTGTATCCGTAGCGTACGATGAACCGGAAACAATTCGGGAGAACGACCCGCTGCGAGTTGGAAGAAGTCGGGATGCTTGAAGCATCGGTGGGCAGAGATTCACTGGCGTAACATCTGACGATCTGGTACCGGTCCTCGAGCGGGATGGTGGGAACCTGCAACGGACGCAGATGGAAGAGGACAATGAATTCCGGCGCAGCAGTGAACTTGTTCAGGAAGTGGGCGAGCACAGGAGGCGCCACGGCAGGACTGCCTGGTTTGTCGAAGAAGATGCCCAGACCATGAGTTGAGATGATGGGTTTGGTGGGCTCTTTCTCGGCGCAAAGATGGAGCTGGTGATTCTCTCTGGATGCCGATAGTATCCCCGATAGAGGGAAATAATCCGCCGATTCAGCCCGCCATTGTTCCTCTTTGCCGTACCGCCAGAGAACAAAGAAGGCCGTGAGCACGCCGGCAATCATCAGCGTCACCCATGCGCCGTGGGGGATCTTGGTCATCGCCGCCGACAGGAACATCCCGTCCCATAACGCGAACACCACAAAGACCGGCATCACCAGGTACACGGGGAGTCGCCAGGCGAGCACCGCAACCAGCGTCACCATGCATGTTGTCAGGAAAGTCACCAGAATAACGCAGACGCCATATGCGTGGCCCAGATTGGTTGTCTATGTTGTTAGTACAGTATAGACAGAGACGAAGTAGACGTACATTGGTATAGACTGCCGTCACAACGACTGTCCCAATCATCAAAATCCAGTTGGCAAACGGAATGTAGACCTGTCCATAGTACTGTTTGGACATGTGGATGACCTTGATCTGGGGGAAATACGACAATTTCATAATTTGCGAGAGAAGCTGTCCATTAGCATGGATACATAGACAGAGATATGCTTAGGCAAATAGATACCTGAAAAGCACCGGTGATGACCGCTTGGCTGGCAACGATACAGGCGAGAATCGCCAGGATCAGACTCGGCCACAGCATGCCAGGGGGGACGGTCAAATAGAAGGGATTCGACCATGCGCTGGGAGTGTGGCTAATATACGCTGCTTGACCGATATACTATTAAATCAGTGTGTATCTGTGTAGCCGCTAGGGAATTATCGTACCCCAATGAGAAGACATGGATAGGCGAAACAACACCATGAGATTTGAATGGCCCTGGATAATCAGCATAATATACCGATAGATATAATACAAGGATAGATACCCCCTGCTGAACGCCCCCAGATCGGCAAATAAGGCTTCAACACCAGTAAAGGCGAGAAGAATCCCTCCCAGGGCCAACCATCCGTCGCGTCCGTTGCGCACCAGGAAGGCCCCAGCAAAATAGGGAGACACAGCCTTGAAGACGGAGGCGTCGTAATGAACGAGGTTCTAGACTGTTAGAACTATATCAACCATCATCACTGTAAAGCTTACATATATTCCAAAAGAAAGGTTGAAGATCAACCATAGAATCACAATCGGGGCAAAGAATACGGCCAACCGGCCTGTGCCAAAGGGCTGTAAGGCGTAGACCAGAACGATGATGGCGCAGGAGATGCCGATCACAGTTGAGCTGTCCACTGAAGGATTGACCACCGTAGCCCTAGAGAGTGAGTGGATATCTACAGTTAAAGATATAGATCTCTATACGTACCCCTGAATAGCCCCGAGGAGAGATTGTGCAGGAGTCAAAACACCATCTGGAAGATGAGTATACGAAGGAGACCAGAATGCAAGGGAGAAATACCAGCTAAAAGTAACGCCACGCCAAACACTCCAACCACCTTGAGGAACCACTGGGCCACAGAGCTGGTTTCAAGGAGAGCCCGGAAGGAGGAATTCGGCCGGTGCATTTCATCCGTTTGATATCGCTGCATCTGCACCATCCGTTCCTCGCGCATATCGCGTTGGAGGATTTTTGCCTATACCTCTTAGGATTGACATTACGATGAACAGATATGTTGATTCTCACGTATCGCGAGAGAAGAGAGTAGAGAGCAAAAGTCCCTCCCTCTCCCTCATCGTCCGCTAAAAGCACGATCAAGATGTATTTGATCGTGACCATGATGGTCAGACTCCAGATGATCAATGAGGTGGCGCCGAGCAGGTCATCGTGGCTGGGACTCTCGCTAAAGGTGGACGAGAAGACATAGAGAGGGCTGGTTCCGATGTCGCCGTAGATGACGCCGATGGATTCATAGGCGAGGCTATTCTATCAGTATATATATAGATATTATGTATTGAAGACTTACATCAAGGTTTGCCATTTCCCAAAAGACTGTTGATCAGATTATCATCATCATCATCATCATCATCACTATATTGTCATACCTGCTTCTTCCTCACGTCTCGTTCCTCCGGGACATCTTTCTCGATGGAATCAGAGCACACAGACATATCCATGGCTATAAACAACAGGAGTGATTGGTTCAAATAAAGGCAATCTCTTTGATAGTACAGTTGTGACATTTTTATACTGTTATCCCTGCATTATGAGGGAATTACCCGCCAAACACCTGCCAGGAGCTTATCAAATCCCTCAAACAAGTCAATAAGACGTAGAATAAGATTACTACAGGTAATAGATAATTGTTCCATTATAAATATAATCTCATTTAGTATGATTTATCTGGTGTGTATTAGGGCTCAAATGGTGGTGTTCTGTGGAGTAGTATGGAGTAGTATGGAGTAGTATGGAGTAGTATGGAGTAGTGTCTGTCTTAAGGACTGATGTCAGAAGCACAGTGTATGTCATGGATATATAAATGACAACACATTAAATAGATGGATATTTCCATCCAATAGCCAGTTGAAATGGTGAGCAACTGGTGAATCCTTGTTTTGTGCATCCTGTTTGTCGATCATCGGATGATGTCATGTAAGCATATCCAACTTAAATACAGACAACCGAATTCTCCACATCCACATCGTATCTATACCTCTATATCTATACCTCTATATCTATATCTATAATTAACTATATAATGTCTACTTGCTCCGCATTTGACTGTAAGTATCCAGTGTATCTTCTACTACCACCGCTAATTAAAGGCCCCGATGAATGCATCATCTGCCTCGACGACCTGGGCCCCGATTCATCTTTCCGACAGTTACCCTGCGGCCATCAGTTCCACATGCCCTGCATAGACACCTGGATGGGGATTTTGACAAAGTGTCCGCTGTGCGCTCAAGTTTTCCCAGCCAGTCAACCCGATCCAGCGATTCAACATACTCAATTTGTTCATATTCAACCGGTTCATCAGATCCCACCTATTCGACCGCTTCGATCTATCCGGCCAATGCACCCTATTCAGCCTGTCCAGCCTGGTCAGTCTACAATGCCGAGGAGAAGTAGTGAGGAAAGGAAGCTTCTTGCGTTGAAGAAGTGGTGTACGCAGCTATTGCGATGACCGCTGGATGACCGCTGCGATTATGATTGTAAAATGTCGATTTCTATCTGTCCATACAATATACCCTATAGCAATAATCCTTCATGGATTGTACAACACCATCTACTGAACTTCATATATCTCCCCTCCCCCCTTCATGGGAGGCATGTATGCCGGTAATTCAGACGGTGGAGGTGGTGGCTCAGACGGTTCCGTAGGCGGAACAAGCCCATCTTTCAGGGCTGTTCTTCGCCTCCGTAACAAGAACCAGACGAGCCCGATAACGATGGCAGCAGCACCCACGCCGACACCCACGCCGATTCCGATCTTGGTCGTATTGGACATTGCAGACGTAGAGAGAGAAGCAGAAGTGAAGGTAGGAGCGGAGGTAGAGGGGGAGGTGGAAGTTGCTGTCTCTCCTGTACCGGTCAATAAAGCCGTCGATGCAGTCGTAGCAGTGGCAGTGGCAGTGGCAGTGGCAGCAGTTGTTGTCGCATCTCGTACGTAGAAATAAGGACTCCACGCCTGCCATCCGAACAAGGCGATTCCATCTGCCCCCCGCAGCACCGACGCGTTGAACAGTCCGATCTGATACTGCGGATCGGTGGTGTTGAAGTCGGCCGGGATGGCCCAGCTGTACAGCTCCAGCGTGCAGTTGGCCGTCTCGTTGACGACGAGTCGGTAGAGACTGCTGGTGGTAGTGAAGTGGCATCAACATATTTGCTATGGTTTTAATCACTTTTGTTAGTAAAAATATGTTGATGCTTTACCTTAGAGAAATGACTTTTGGGTAATTTAAATAGTAAGTAAGTTTAGATGATAATAGCTCATTAGGATATATTCTTATATTAAATCCTGCATCAATTTCTTGACTGTTATCATATAGATTCTTGCGTAAATTCTTGATTAATTTCTCAGAGAAGAGCTGTTGTCTGGAGTGTTGCTAGTAATATAAATACTGTATATAAATAGTATAATTCTAAAGTATAGCTCTCCTTATATTTAACTATATTATAAGTAGAGAACAATAAGTCTAGAATGTCTACTAATAGAATGGCATATGCAATAAAGTATTTAATCAAAGTAAGCTTTTATCAATAAAGGAAAGGTTATATATTATTAATATAGATAAATACTAATGAAATGATGCTAAAGAGCATCTATCCTTCTACTTTATGATATTCCATATTTATAAGACAGGAATTCAAGCACCTTTCATAGGCGCCTCTATATACAAAGTAATTGTATACTGATTATACAAAGTATTACTATATCCTTTAATACATATATACAGTTACTCTGCAACAGCCTACAATGAACAGCGAACTCCCTTACAAAGCCCAAGCAGGTCCAGGGGCCCGAGGGGTGTCATACCCCCTGGCAATGGATCAATTTCTCATCTAGAGAAGTATCTAAATATACAGAGTACGTTCTAACTCCCCTTGGAGATTACTCGGCTGTGATTCAATAATAGTAACAGATGGATTTTTAGGAGCTATTCCACCATCACACAGAGGCTTGAATATACCCTTGTCTGATCATGCTAGTGATCTAATAATATAACAAATATATTTCTCACTATTCCTATGGAAGGCCTGGGTATGGGTTAGGTTCGTCGGACCACTGCGGAACGGGTGAATGGCAGGGTGTGACCCAGTCCACGAACTTTTAACCGGCGCGTATGCAGAGTATCAGCTATTATCTAACTAGTAGAGTAGCTAGGGACTATTCTGTACCTATATATGGAGTATATATCAAAAGTACCTCCCACACTTTCTCCTGCAGAAATGTGAATGCCATGCAGGCTGCCGCCGAGTCTTAGCTTAAGATATGACCAATCACGCTGCAGTTTGCCTCACTAGTCCCTGGAATCTGCAGATTAAATGGGCCCACCTCGACCAATCACAGCCGTGATCACACGGGCCCGATGCTACGTCTCCTTTTGCGACGACGATTATCCTGATTATTTTTATCAAGGCATCCCCAGGGATTGGCATTGATGGTCTCTTCGTAACCCTCGTTCATCATCACAGTTTGTACCATTCAGAGGATCATCTTTCGCAGTCCTGATGCCATGAGCCGCCAGATGCGCCGCGGCGTCATTTTCCTCGCGCTGGGCGTGATCACCCTCTCGCTCTGGGTCTGGTCGCATCACCCAAGCGAGAGAGAGCCGTCTAGTGTCTCGCCAGCTGGCCATGGCGTGTTCTGGACGGAATTCTACCGGCTGGTGGTTTCGTCAGCGCCGGACTGCGAACCCCCAACGCGCATCGCCAACGCAGAATCCGAGGGCTTCGACCCGAAAAACACCCGGCCAGCACCCAACCTGCTGCAGATGACGGACGCCGACGTGCACACAATGCACGAGGCGCATTCCCGCTTCGTGGAGCGCATCCGCTCCTCCCCGCCCCCGCTGCAATACACGCCCTCGACGCGCGGCCTGGTGTCGACGGCGGGGGGTCCGTATCTGCCGGTGCTGGTGATCTCGCTGCGGATGCTGCGCCGGACGGGCTCGCAGCTGCCCATGGAGGTGTTTCTGGCCGACTGGGCCGAGTACGACGGATACACATGCTCGGTGGTGCTGCCGGCGCTCAACGCGCGCTGCGTGGTGCTGTCGGACATTCTGGACGCGGTGCCGGGGAGTGGCGCGCAGGTGGAGAAATACCAGTACAAGCTGCTGGCCATGCTGTTCTCCTCCTTTGAGGAGATCCTGTTCCTCGACGCCGACGCGTTCCCGCTGTCCGCCCCGGAGGCCGTGTTTACCAGCGAGCCCTTTCTGTCGCGCGGGCTGATCACCTGGCCGGATTTCTGGGGGTCGACGGTGTCGCCCCTGTTCTACGAGATTGTGGCGATGGAGGTGCCGGCGCCCAACGTGCGCCAGACCACCGAGTCCGGCGAGGTGTTTGTCTCGAAACGCACCCATCTGCGCACCCTGCTGCTTGCCGCATACTACAATTTCTGGGGGCCCCGGTACTACTATCCGCTGCTGTCGCAGGGGGCGGCGGGCGAGGGCGACAAGGAGACCTTCCTCGCGGCGGCGATGGTCCTGAACGAGCCCTTTTACCAGGTCAGCGAACCGTTGCGCGCCCTGGGCCGCAGCGAGAACAACGAGTTTATGGGTTCGACGATGGTGCAGTTCGATCCGATCCAGGACTTTTGGTTAACCGAACGCGGCGTGTGGAGGGTCCGTGGCGATCCAACCCAGTCGCCGCCGCGCCCGTTCTTCATCCATGCCAACTTCCCCAAATTCAACCCGGCCACCATCCTCGCCGGGTTTGGGCCGGCGATCCAGCACGATGGCTCGTACACGCGGGCGTGGCAGGCCCCCGAGGAGGTCATCGAGGCGTTTGGGCCGGGCCTGGAGCGCCAGTTCTGGGCCGAGATCCGCTGGACGGCGTGTGCTCTCGAGGGCAAGACGCCTTCCTGGGAGGGCAAAGAGGGGATCTGCAGTCTAGTAGATGATTATGTAGGTAGTGTTTTTTGACAGCATAATAGAATATTGACATAATAGACATGGAGAGTATTATAAGAGATGAGAATCCCCCCCCTCGACCGGATTGTCCGCCTCAAAGCGCCGGATGAGACGGGCATGTCGCTGGCTGCGGGGAGTAAACACGGCCGGATAGACTTGCGGGTGCGAGATGGCCCCCGGGGTGAAGTGCGGGGAGAACGAGTCTGCGCCCGGGGCAGGCTTGATGTCAAACACGGCGAGGGTGTGCGCGACCATGAGAAAGATGGACGTCTCCGCAATGAGTCGGCCAGGACACACTCGCCGACCGAAGCCGAAGATCACGTCTGCGGGGTCGGGTGCGGGGTTGCCGCCCGGCAGGAACCGCTCCGGGACGAACTGCCGCGGGCGGGGATACACCGCGGGGTCGTTGTTGAACGCCCACACGTTCGCGATCAGGATGGCGTCCGCGGGGATGAGATGGGAGTTGACAACGTGTGCGGTCTCGGCGCGGTGGGGGATCCCCAGCGGGACGATGCTGTGCCAGCGGAGAGTCTCCTTGATGAGCGCGTGCAGGTAGGGCAGTCTTGCCCGGTCCGAGACACTGGGGAGCGTCGGTTCATGGTTGAATGCTTTGTCGATCTCGGCCTGCGCTTTGCGTTGCACGTCGGGGAACAGCATCATGGCCAGGAAGAAGGCTTCCAGCACGCTCACCGTCTGATACTTAGTCAAAGCCTTATTACCTAGAGGAGAGATTGACGTACTGTGTCCGATCCCCCGCCGTATATCCCCTCCGCAGACCATTTCACCACCTCTTCCTCCTCGCCCTGTCGCAGCAGCGTCGACACGAACGAGATGCGCTCCTGGCCCTGGCTCATCTGCGACTTGGTGAAGGTGAAGGGGAGCGTCGCCAGCCGGGTCACGGCGTCGCGGTACCGCCGGGCCACGCGGTGGAAGCTCCCTCCTGGCATCCAGGGGGGGATATATTTCACTAGCAGAAGTGAATAGCTGACCAGATCAAGGAAGAGGACACGTACAGGCTGGAAGAATATCGACAAGCCATTTCGGGGCGACCGCGTCGGAGAATTCGCTGATGGTTTGTCTGGCCAGATGGACTAATGGGTCACCTTCCTGTTCACTGTGATATCCATATACAATCTTCAGGACCACTGCTCCGGCGGCACTAGAATAGTAAGTACGGAGTATACTGAGTAAATAGTGCTGAGTACGTACGTCCGGTTATGTTCGATGAATTTCTCCGGGGAATTCAAGACACGCACGAGAAACTGACGAGTCTCGGATTGCAGGAGGGAATGGAATCTGGCGGCGGACTCTCGGGTGCCAATCCCACGCGTGATGGCACGCCGGTATGTGCGCAGGAGCGGCGAGTAGTCGATGTTCAAGATGACCCTATCCCAGCCACACAGTTCATTCGCAAAGGTGAACCGCGGTCGCGACGAGGTGGTGGCCGAGTTCTTTTCCAGGATTTGAAAGGCCAGCGCGCGGTCGTTGATGATGATCAGCGTCTTTCCCAGCACTGTGACGGAGCTGAGGGGGCCTGTAGGTGTTAGATAGGTGAGGATAGGTGAGGATAGAGGCTACCGTATAAATCTTTATGTTTGAGCCAGTGTTGCCATTCCTGCTCGCCTGGCGGGGGAAGATCAAACAGATTGCCGAGCAAAGGGATCCCTTTTGGTCCTGGCGGGAGATTCCGAGGACGCAGGAGGATGAGGGCTACGAGGAGGATGAGGAGCAAAATGAGATAGGCCATTTTGAGTGGTGATGCAGATGGAATGTTGGAATAAGCAATAGATATTCATTTGTTTGCCTGCAGTGTAACATCACCTGACTGTGTAATATAGGTACATAGACATGGATATAGGCTTATAGACATGGACTATGTAGAGCCAGTTAGTAGACAGGTAGCTATCTAATAATATTAAGATAGACTAAAAATGTATCCTGCTAAAGTATGTAGAATTGGTCTGGTATTAAGATCTCACTCTATATAGAAATATCAATTTCCGCCCAGGTATCTACTAACCATAGTGATGAGGTATATATACTAATTCCTAGGCGATCCTAGATATCTAGATTAGTATGAATAATCATGTAGGGCCGGTCCAGAGTGGCTGCCAATACCTGAGTATCTACTGCCAGATAAGTGTTATTATAGGGGCTATGGTCAGCAGGTTTAATAGAGCTCTATAATATCTTCATTAAATAATAATCATAGTGAGGGGGGCTATACATGCTGACTATAATCTTATGTAACCATCATAAATTAATATTCTCCGACCGCGGACCGACAACGGATTATCACGTCATGCCAAGCTCGCTTAGCAGTGCGGGGCTTGCAGAAACTTATCTGATCCGTCAGGATTGCGTACGCGTATTACATACCGAACAGTGGATTACTCTGTATCTGATAAGATTCTATTCAGTTCTAACGCTCCGCTAGTATCCTGTCTGCTCCGCACACCCACGCCTGGATTCCCTCGGTAAAGTTGGTCCCCCTGAAGAGCAGTGGATCCCAGCGCGTCTCGAGCTCTGCGACGGCGAGGTCGCAGTCGGCGACCATCTCGAACGCCAGAGGCCTGCCGGCCGGGCATGTCGTTGACAATGTTTATTGATTCATTATGATAATCATAATCAATAGATGATAGATGATAGATGGTAGATAGAATGTACCAGCCGGTCTACCGTACAAAGCCCTGCCTGTGCCGGTGATGATGTCTACATAAGGCTTCATTCTCATTGAATGACTGCCACCTTCTGAATCTTGCAGCTGGGCGGTCGATGCAGTTGACTCTGGGTGTGTAGTGAGCAGACATGGGAAGTGACGGTGATGACAAAATAGGAGAATTAGAATAAATAGAATAGAATAAATAGAATAGAATAAATAGAATAGAATAAATAGAATAGAATAAATAGAATAGAATAAATAGAATAGAATAAATAGAATATAGAAAAGAATATAGAAAAGAAATGGAATAGAATATATAGAATAAATAGAATAAATAGAATAAATAGAATAAATAGAATAAATAGAATAAATAGAATAAATAGAATAAATAGAATAAATAGAATAAATAGAATAAATAGAATAAATAGAATATAGAAAAGAATATAGAAAAGAAATGGAATAGAATAAAGGAATATAGAATAAAGGAATATAGAATAAAGGAATTGAAATAGAATAAAGTTAGCTTGGCAGCCGAGGCATTTATCTTCTTCTCTCTTCTTCCTCTCTTCTTCCTCTCTTCTTCCTCTCTTCTCTCTATTCTCCACTCTCTTCTTCTTCCTTTCTTCTCTTATTTTTCTATCTACTCTCCTCTATCCACCATGAAATACCCCCCCGTCAAACTCCCCCATCCCTTCCTGACGGTCTACCATGTGGAAGCCGTCGAGGACAGACTCCGCCTGGCGCTGCACTCCCAGCCCGGCCAGCCGCTGCCGCTCGCCCTGCACTGCGCCGATCTGACCTGGACAGACCTGGCCGACCCGTCCGAGGGCGACACCCCCCCGGCGGCCAACAACAGCGCCTGGGCGCGCGCCCGGCGCAACCCCGCGACCGTCTTTGCGTGGGCGGGCACGGCGGCGCCCTCGCTGGCGGCCATCTGGAACGTCGTGCACGCCATCTACCTGGCGTACCCTGCGATCGAGGCGTTTCGCCTCGAGGTGGAGGGCGCCGAGCAGGAGACGGTGCGGCAGGAACTGCTGGCGACGGGACTGGCCGTGAAGCATCCCAAGAAGTGGACTGTCAAGGGAGGACAAGAAGAGACAGGAGAGAGGGAACTGCTGGTGCTGCGCAGCTCGTTCTGGCAGGGAGCTGCCTCCCCCCTGGGCCCGCGACCGATCTGGACGGTGGGCGAGGGAAGCGACAAGCATCTGCGCACGTCGGCGGCGCAATACCCGCCCATGCCGGAGAATTACCAGCTCACGATGAAGTTCCCAGCCGAGGCCGTGTACACGCGCCATCCGACACGCAGGCCGAAGCCGGCGCCCGGGGCCATCGTGTACAGCCGGTACATCCCGGAGCTGGACGAGCACTTTTCGCTGCAGGTGGTGGATGTGCAGGAGATGGAGCACCTGCAGCTGTTCCATACCTGGCAGAACGATCCCCGCGTGGCCAAGGGGTGGAACGAGACGGGGTCGATCGAGCATCACCGACGCTATCTGCAGAACCTGCACGAGGACCCGCATGTGCTGTGTCTGTTTGGGCGGTTTGACGAGACCAAGTTTGCCTACTACGAGCTCTACTGGGCGAGGGTGTGTGTTTGTTCATGATTCATTATTCTTAGCTGATATAAGTATAGGAAGACCATTATGGCGCGCACTACGAGGCCGGAATGTACGACCGCGGAAGACACTCGCTGGTGGGAGAGGCGTCGTTCCGGGGCGCGCAGCGGGTGAATGCGTGGTACTCGTCGTGCATCCATTACTGCTTCCTGGACGAGCCACGCACCGGCAACGTGGTGGGCGAGCCCAAGGCGACGGGCGGGACGATTCTGTCGTACGAGAACGCGCAGGGGCTGGTCATTGGCAAATACGTCGATCTGGGCCACAAACGGTCGGTCCACTCGGTGTGCAGTCGGGAAAAGTGGTTCCAGCTGTGTCCGCTTTTCTGGGATGGCAGAGACCGCCCGTTGGAGTCGGCGGATCGCGCGGCTTGGAATGCGAAATTATAGCCAGCACGAGTGCGAGCGAGCAGTGGAGAGCACTCGGTGTAGTGAGCAGTAGAATAATACTCGAACAATAGGCATCAGACAATACCAGGAGTATTACGTGCGATACTAGTCAATACACTACACTAGTACTGCATACCCACGACCCACTCCCACTCCCACGACCCACTGTACTGCATACCCACTGTACTGCATATGTATCCACTACTGCATACCCACTGCATACCCCTCTGCATGCGCTAGTACTAGCGTATCACTAGATCCACTGTACGTAGTGTACAGTACAGTATACTGTACTGTACACACTATACACTGTACTGTACACACTATACACACTGTACACTACGTTAGCATACACTACTTATTACCTACTTATCTCCCTCTCCTGCTCTTTTCTTCTCTCGCCCGTCATGCAGATTCTACGCTTCCCCCGTCTGCTGCTCGCCGCGCAGCCCGCCGTCGCCGACCGGGCGATGCTGGCGGGCGGCATCGTGTGCGCAATCGCGTCGGGCGTGCCCTTCCCCCTGATCGGCATCATCTTCGGTCAACTGCTCAACGACTTCAACGCCGCCACGTGCGGCGAAGACACCTCGGGCGACAGCAGCAACATCAACAGCCGCATCCTGCTGATTGTCTACCTGGCGATTGCGCAGTTTGTGCTCATCTACGCCCATCTCGCCTGCTGGAGCCTGTTCGGCGCCCGGCTGGCGCTCCGCCTGCGCGAGACGTATCTGCGCAATGTCCTGCGCCAGGAACCGGCCTTCTTCGACAATCTGCCGGCAGGAGAGGTTGCGGCGCGTCTGAACGGCGACGTGGCGACCATCCGCTCCGGCACCAGCGAGAAGGTCGGCATCTGTCTGGCGAGCTTCTCCTTCTTCGTCACGGCGTACGTCGTGGCCTTTATCAAGGAGGCCACCCTGGCCGCCATGCTGCTCTCGCTCATCCCGGCCTACTTCCTCATGTCGTTTGTCGGCAGCCACTACATTGAAAAGTACGCCGGCCTCATGTCCGACCACGCCGCCACGGCGGCGTCCATCGCGTCCGAGGCCCTGTCGAACCTCGTCGTCGTGCAGGCGTTTGGCGCCAACCGCCGGCTGGAGAAGAAGTTTGCGGCCGCGCTCGAGTCGTCGGAGAAGGAAGGGCTCAAAAAGGCCACCGCCGTCGGCATCCAGTCGGGCTTCCTCTACTTCATCGCGTATGCCGCCAACGGCCTCGCCTTCTGGGAGGGCAGCCGCCGCATCGCCCTGTCGGTCTCGTCGGACGGCGCAGAGGGCACCACGGTGGGAGCCACCTTTACCGTCATCTTCGTCCTGGTCGAGGCCACCCTCTTGCTCAGCCAAGTGGCGCCGTTTCTGCATCTCTTCATCGCCGCCGTTGCTTCATACGACAAGCTGCGTGCCGACATGGACCGGCAGCCTCTGATTGATACCATCGAGGGCGTCGAGCTTTCTTCTGATGCTTCTGATGCTTCTGTCGGCTTCGAACTGTCCAACGTCTCCTTCATCTATCCGTCTCGCCCTGAAATCACCGTGCTCGACGCCATCTCGCTGTCGGTGCCCGCGCGCAAACACACAGCCCTGGTCGGGCTGTCGGGCAGTGGCAAGTCGACGATTGCCGGCCTGTTGACGCGTCTGTACGATCCCACGGGCGGCGAGATCCGATGCAACGGGCAGGACCTGCGCGAGCTCAACCCGCGCAGTCTGCGCGGCGTCATCGGCCTGGTGCAGCAGGAGGCGGTGCTGCTGGACCGCTCGCTGCTGGAGAACATTGCGCACGGGCTGGTGAACTCGCGGCGCCACGAGCATCTGCGCGAGGCGCTGACGGGGTCGTCGCTGGCGGAGTTTGCGGCCGAGCTGCGCGACCAGAACTCCATCGACAGCGAGAGCGTGGTGGCCGCGGCGACGAGGCGAGGCCCCGAGATGGCGGAGATCGTGACGCTGGTGCAGGGGGCGGCGCGCATGGCCGACGCCGAGGGCTTCATCCTCGGCCTGCCCAGCGGATACGGCACGCTGGCGGGCTCCAGCGGGCGACTGATCAGCGGCGGGCAGAAGCAGCGCATCGCCCTGGCGCGCGCCATCGTCAAGGATCCCGCCGTGCTGATCCTCGACGAGGCCACGGCCTCGCTCGACTCGCGCACCGAACAGCGCATCCAGCGCGCCATGGCGACCATTGCCCAGGGCCGCACCGTCGTCACCATCGCGCACCGCCTGGCGACCATCACCGCGGCGGACAACATCGTCGTCATGCACCGGGGGCACATCCTCGAGCAGGGGACCCATGCCGAGCTGATGGCATTGGGTGGTTCCTATGCCGGCATGGTTCAGATGCAGTCTTTCAGCGGCAGCAGCAGCAGCAGCAGCAGCAGCAGCAGCAGCAGCAGCAGCAGCAGCACTGAGATGCAGGTTGAACGTGAACGTCAAGGTGAACGTCAAGGTGAAGGTGAAGGTCAAGGTGAAGGTGAAGGTGAACGTCAAGGTGAAGATATCAAAACTGCCAGCATCAACACCGTCGAAGAGGAAGAGCAAAGAGAAGACCCCCAAGAGGTGACGACGACCCTCTGGGCCCTGGTGAAAGGATACGCACCCGCCGTGCGGCCTCATCTTCTCATGGTGGCCGTCGCCCTGCTGGGCTCGACGCTCGTAGGCGGCGCATTCTCCGGCGAGGCCGTCATCTTCGGCAACACCGTGGGCGCGCTGAATCCGTGCCACAGCGCGGCCAGCATCCGGTCTCGCGGCGACTTCTACGGGCTGATGTTCCTGGTGCTGGCGCTGATCGAGTTCTTCGCCAACATCGCCAGCTGGGGCGGCTTCGGCTGGGTGGCAGAGAAGATCGTGGCGCGCGTGAGGATCCTGTCGTTCCGCTCGCTCTTCGAACAGGATCTGCAATGGCATCAGTCGGCCGGCCGCACGCCCGCCGTGCTGCTGGCATACATCACCCGCGACGGCAACGCGCTGGCGGGCCTCAGCGGCTCGGTGATCGGCACGCTGTTCAGCATCAGCGTCAACCTGGTGGCGGCCATCGTGCTGACGCACATCATCGCGTGGAAGATCGCGCTGGTGTGTCTGGCGCTGGTGCCGCTGCTGCTGGGGGCCGGCCTGCTCGAGCTGCACATCCTGGGCCAGTTCGAGAGCAAGCACGAGACGGCGTACACGCAGTCGGTCGACATCGGCGTCGAGGCCGTCTCGGCCATCCAGACGGTGGCCGCGCTGGCGCTCGAGGACGAGATCGTCGCCAGCTATCGCGACTCGCTGCAGGGCCCGCGCCGCGATACCTTCAAGGTCACGCTGCAGGCCAGTCTGTGCCAGGCCATGACCTACTTCCTGGGCAACCTGGTCAACGCCCTGGCCTACTGGTGGGGAGCCAAGCAGATCCTGGCCGGCACCTACACGCAGACGCAGTTCCTCATCGTCGTCTTTGCCCTGCTGGTCAGCGCCCTGCTCTGGAGCCAGATGTTTGCTCTGGCGCCGGAGCTGTCCAGCGCCAGGGCGGCCATGGCGCGCATCCTGTTCCTCATCAACCAGGGCAGCGAGGGATTGGGAAGAAGAAGAAGGATCGATGTTGAAGCAACAGAAGAGAAGACTCGTGAAAAGAATCTTCATTCAGAAAAGAATCCTTTCACTGCCGCCTCCGTCCAGCTGAATGACATCCACTTTGCCTATCCTGCCCGCCCCAAGGCCCCCGTCCTCAACGGCCTCACGCTCGCCATCCCCGCCGGCTCGTTCTGTGCCCTGGTCGGCCCCAGCGGCGCCGGCAAATCCACCATCATCTCGCTCGTCGAGCGCCTGTACACGCCCCAGCGCGGCGCCGTCGTCATCGACGGCGTCGAGATCACTCGCAGCGGCCACGACCTCGCCTTCCGCGACTCCATCTCGCTCGTCCCGCAGGAGAGCGTGCTGTTCGACGGCAGCGTCAGCTTCAACATCGGCCTCGGCGCCGCCCCGGGCCACGACGCCTCCCAGCACGAGATCGAGGCCGCCTGTCGCCTGGCAAACATCCACGACACCATCGTCGCCCTGCCCGACGGCTACGAGACGCGCTGCGGGCCCAACGGCAGCCAGTTCTCCGGAGGCCAGAAGCAGCGCCTCGCCATTGCGCGCGCCCTGGTGCGCAAACCCCGGCTGTTGATCCTCGATGAGTCCACCAGCGCTCTCGACGCAGAGTCAGAGGCTCTCCTCCAGGACGGGCTCTCTCGCGCCGCCCAGGGCATCACCGTCATTGCCATTGCGCACCGGCTGCACACCATCCGCCAGGCGAACATCATCTTCCTGATCGAGGGCGGCAAGTGTGTCGATCAGGGCTCGCACGATGAGCTTCTCCTGCGTTCGGAGAGTTATAGAGCGAATGTCATGCACCAGACGGTGGCATAATAGATAGATAGTATAGCATTAGCATTAGTAGGTAATATATTTATATCTTTTTATTAAATAGATTAGGTTAGGAGGTAATTTAGTAATATGGAGTAATAGAGAATATAGTGATTATAAGCTAGATAATCAGGTTAGCTTATACTCTGTTATTCTTCAATTTCTCTCTTCTAAGTAAGTAAGTATCTAAGCTTATAGAGTATATACTGAATTTGTAATCTTATATTAATTCCATCCTCTAGATAGTGTTAATAAATATAGGGCTGTTCTAGTGGCTGCTAATGGACCTACTATTATAGAGGGCTGGTCCAAGCAGCTTGTCAGAGCTCTATAATATCTTAAATATATAATGATAAGAAGAATAAGACTATTATATATATACTATTTACCCATACTTTACCTTGCAGCTCTATCATTATAGGCTAAGGAAACCCTAGGACTAATAAACTAGTATATATTTAGTATAGGAATTAAACCTATCATACTTATTATAGCTGTAACTAGAGCTCTTCACGCTGGCATGGTCAACCACTATAGCATGTATCAGGTCCATATATAGTAGGCGATTTCTAACACCATCTCTAGACATCTTTCTTATGTCAAAGAACAAGACAATAGTCAAGCTTGGTTTGGAGGGTCTCGTCTCAGTCCTGACAGTATAAGCTTCATTCGATGCTAAATTATAAACTGATAATACAAGTCTAAAGTCCGACAAGCTCGGAAACAAGAGTGGAAAGACCGCCCAGTCCCTCGACAGCGACCTCCAGTTCAGCCAGGAGGGCATCCACCACTTCTACCTCACACTCACGCCCGACAATCCCAACGTGCATCTTGCCCTCTTTGACAAAAGAAACGGCCTTGATGGGCTCCGCAGCGTCGCCGTGCGGGTTGGCAATGTCCACGCCGCACTCGCGGCCGGCAAACGGCATGCTGTCAAAGTCGTCCCAGTCTTGGTGGTGGACGAGCGAGGGGAAGCCCGTCGAGGACGCCCACGAGGGACATTCACGCGCCACACGCGCGAAGCCAAGGGTATCGTGGGCGGCGGACTGCGCGCTCTGCCGCTGCACAAACTGCAGCAGGTCCATCGCCGTCCACTGCGCATGCTCTTCATGATCAAAGGAAACTCTCACCGGCGTCAGCTGGTAGCATGGGCCCATCACCTTCTCGACATCGGCCATATCCAAGCTGCGGCCGCCTGTCACGCTGCCGAACGTCACGTCGCGGACGCCCAGCCGCCGGGCGAGTACCACTGCCCACGCCGCGGTCAACAGACTGGCCGTGGTGACCTCGGCCGGCAGCGAGACATCCACGGGGCGGGTGTGGAAGACCGCCCGGTCGGTTGGCTGGCTGTTGCTGCTGGAAGCTGTCTCCAGAGGGGACAGCGAGGAGCCGTGCAGAAGGTTCTTCCAGTAGGTGATTGCGGGAGTCTCGACGGCGGCGTCATGGATGCGAGAGACGTACGCCGCAAACGGCACCGGGTCGGCCGTCTTGTCCTTGCCCACGTACAGGGTCTCGAGGTCTTGCAGCAGGGCTGGCAGGGAGACACCGTCGTACTGGGCATGCGAGAGTCGCAAAACAAGACAAGCTTGTTTGTCCTCGCCCGTGCCCTGGACGTACAACACCTGGACAAACGGCGAGCCGAGGGAGAAGGTGGCAGAGTCAACGTCCGCAGCGCAGAGGGACGCAACGTATGCCTTGACGTCGCCGTCGGTCTCGTGCTGGCTGGTCACCGAGTCGGCCGCCAGCTGGTCCAGGACGACCTGCAGGAAGCGCTCGCCGTGGGCGACAAAGACCGTGCGCAGGATCTCGTGCGTCTGGATGAGCTGCGCGCAGGCGCGCAGCAGACGAGCACCCTCGATCTGCTGCCCGTCATGGTACAGCATCGTGTATTGCACCGACGTGCGTGGCGGCGCGATGGTGGCCCGGATGTCGAGCGCCTGTGAGTCGGTCACAGGCAGCACATCGCGGATTGTCAATGAGGGATCCGCCAGCTGTGGTCGCACTGTCTCGGCCAGCAGCCGGTCCACGTCTCCCTCCAGCAGCGAGAAGGGTTTGTACACGGGTTGCGACGGTGTCGATGTTGTCGCCGGCTGGCCTATCCGGAGCACGCGCGCGGCGTCACCCAGCCGCATGTGCTGGAAGATGTCGGCGACGGTGAGCGTGTGGCCTTGGGCACGCAGGCTCGAGACCAGCTTCATGGCTAGGACCGAGTCGCCTCCAAGACGGAAGAAGTTGTCGTCGACGTCGATCCTGTCGATGCTGAGGCCTAGGATCTGCGCCCACGCGGCACGCAGGATCTCCTCCGAAGCGGTTAACTGCGTCGTCTGCGCAAGTGTCTGGGTCGCTGTAGCGAAGCCCTGGCGAAGCTGCGCCAGCACCTCCGAGGGGATCTGCGCGGCCGCACGGTTCAAAACGCTGTGGTCGATGGGCAGCGGACAGGGCAGACGGTCGACCACGACGTAGGCAGAAGGGACCATGTACGCCGGGTGGTTGTCCTGTAGGAACTTGTCGAGTTTCTTGATCGCCCCTGCGAGACTGGCGGAGATTGTCGCATGGATGGTTGCGACGACGTCGCCCTCGCAAGTGATGCTCTGCGTAGAGGTAAGAATCTGGACGCCGTCTGTCTGCGTCTCCTTGTGTTCGATGAAGGCGATCAACTGGGAGGATTCAGAGGCAGCGACCACCGCCGCTGCTGCGTGAATACCTGGCAGGTTGGGCGCCAGCAGGGCGTCGATCTCGGCGAGGTCGACGGCGTGGCCCTGAACGGAGATGACGTGCTCCTTGCGGCCGACAAACACCAACTGGCCGTCGCCGCGCAGCTGGACCAGATCGCCCGTGGGCTGTACAACTCCCCGACGACCTGGATACGAAGCGCTGCCGGCCACGAGCCAGGCCGGGGAATCCACCGTCTGGCTGTCTGCAGACGCAAGGACGGCCCCCTCGAGCCAGAGCTCACCGGCACAGCCGATGGGGGCGAGGCGTGACGGATTGCGCGCATCGCACACCCAGGGCACGACGGCGCGAGGGTAGACAGCGCCCAGAGGAAGGCTGACATCTGCGCGCAGGCGGCCTGCCGAGGAGGAAGCATGACCACCACGGACCAGCGGCGCGACCTGATTCCACTGCCAGATCTGGTTCAGCTCCGTCTCGGGCAGGAGATGGGCGGCGATCTCGTCCAACCCGCGTGTCAGACTGCCCGGCTGGGTGAGCTGCACGCACGCAGCCTGCAGCTGGGCGAGGATACGCTCCATCTGGGGGATCTCGATGAGACTCCTGTCGAAGCTGGCGCAGACGCGGAAGCCTCCCCCGTTGCCGATGATCCCACAGCCCAGCATGAGCGGGTACGGGTTGAAATGCAGCGCCTCGCGCACGACATCCCCCGAGGCGAAGCCCAGGGCGTTGCTGGCCGTGTACTCGGCCTCGGGCTGGATGACGAGCCCTGTACCGGCCTCACAGGCGTGCTGGGCGTCGGGGCTCACCTTGCGGATGTTCTGCATGCCCATGTGCTGGTAAGGGGTGCGAGCCAGCACAGCGGTTTGCACGCTCTGCAGATAGGCCTGGACGGAGCCCGCTCGGGCGATGCGGATGCGGACAGGCACCGTCGCGATCAAGGGGCCGATGATGCCCTCGACGCCTGGTAGTGCAATGTCACGTCCCGTCAGGGTTTCGCCAAACACCACGTCGTCGCTGCCCGTGTATTGCGATGCAACCAGCGCCCAGGCACCGCGGATGAGCGTTGCCAGCGTGAAGGGGAAGCCCGTGCCGACGGTCGTGACGGGGATGCGACGCTCCACGAGGCCATCGGGCAGAGGCAGGAAGTCACGAGAAGGCAGACGAGGGAACTGGGGGCCAACAGCGCCGTCCAGTTCCTGCTGCCAGAAGGTCTTCATTGCCATCTCGTCGGTGTCGTGCACCACCCATCGCACCAGGTCGCGCATCTGCGTGGGAGGCGTCTCGCAGCGCTGCGTCTCCAGGGCATCGCGGACCTGCTGGAGAATCACTGGCTCTGACCATCCGTCGTACAGAACATGGTGGACCGTCCAAACCATGTAGCGTTCGGTATTGTTGTCGTCGTTGTCGTCGTCAGATGCGACAATGGCGTACCGAGCAAGAGGCTCACCCAGAGCCATCTTGGCCAGTCGATCTGCCTCGAGATACTCCTGGAGATTGGTCGCGTGAAGCCATCGCACATTATCCTCCAGGACAACCTGCTGCAAGCCTGGATTCTCCGGCAGTTGAGCGACGCGGGTGCGCAGGATGGGATTCGCGGCGACAACGGTCTCCCATGCGCGTTTCCACGCGGCGACGGTGATCCCGCGGGGGATCTGGGCTGTGCGCTGGGCGACGTACGCCTTGACAGACTTGATCGAGAAGGTGAACAGCGATTCCTGCGTGGGCGTGCAGGGGTAGATATCCTGCACGGCGGCGGCCGTGGCCTGGCAGGCGCGGGCGGCGTCTTCACGAGCGCTGTCGGGCGACTGAGAGATGAGCGAGAAGGCCGGTGTGATGGGTGTTGTCATCTTCGACGATGATTCTGTTGTTTCAAGAGATCCATCTCCATGGCCTGGAATCTGAATGGCGACGCTCGCCATGGCAGCGAGCGTCGGATGGCCGAAGATCTTGGTGACGCTGAGATCAAGACCCTGCGCGCGACAGGCAGCGACCAAGCGCATGGCAGCGACGGAATCGCCGCCGCGGGCAAAGAAGTTGTCGTTGATGCGGATGCTGTCGACTTCGACCTTGAGAGTCTGTCTCCAGGCCTCCAGCAAGCGCTGCTCGACCTCGGTTGGCGCGCGATCCGGGTCAACTTCATCACATTTGGTCGCGGACAATGGCGGCGAGGAGGGGGAAGAAGAGGGCGACGACGAGGGAGAGGACGAGGATGGCGAAGTGGAGGAAGAAGAGGAAGCAGTCCGCTGGTCGACCTGTCGCAGATCGACGGTGGTACCAAACTGGCGCAGTCGACGGCGATCGGTCTTGCCCGAGATCAGCACCGGGATGCGGTTGACGGGGATGTACGCGGTAGGGACCATGTACCGGGGCAGGACGGTGGCGAGATCCTCGTTGACGGAGGCCAGGGCGGCACGGAGATCCTCGCCAGGCTGGGCGAGCTCGATGTCGGTCTGATCGGCGGCGTTGGTGGAGCTCTTGGAGGTGACAAAGGCGACGAGGGTGGCCTGGCCGCCGGCGCCCTGGGGCACGATGACCTCGGCGATGACGGTGGTCTGGGCGGGCAGGCGGGCAGTGAGCTGGCTCTCGATCTCGCCGAGCTCCACACGCTGGCCACGCAGCTTGACCTGGGTATCCTTGCGGCCGACGAAGACGATACCACCGGCACCGTCTGGGTCGTAGCGACCCAAATCGCCGGTCTTGTACAGACGGCCCTGACGGCCGGGGAGGCCGGCGTGACCGGCGACCAGCCACTTGGGATCGTGGATGAAGGCGGCGGCGGTCTTGTCGGGATCGTTGAGATAGCCCTGGCCGACGATGGGCCCCTCGACGAGCAGCTCGCCGACGGCGCCGACGGGGACGAGGGCGTCGTGGTCGTTGGGGTCGGCGATCCAGATGGCGGCGCCGTTGCCCGGTCCGATGGAGATGTAGTCGCGGCCGGTGGCGGCGCTGCTGTTGACGGTGCATCCGATGGTGCACTCGCAGGGCCCGTAGCCGATGATGATGCGGGCGTCGCGGCCCCAGCGATTGACGTCGTGAGCCGAGGCGGCCTCACCACCCAAGCCGAGACCGCCAGTCAGCGAACAGATGACGTCCTGGTCGAGGATGCGCGCGACCGACGGGGTGATGCCGGCGTAGTTGACCCTCATGCGGCGGATGACGCCGTTGATGTCGTTGAGGCGGTCGTCGTCCGAGGGGATGCACAGACAGCCGCCGTTGCCGAGGGTCAGCAGCATGCTGTCGATGCTCACGTCAAAGGCGTACGAGGCGAAATCGAGCACGCGCGAGTCCTCGCTGTAGCCCACAGCCCGGGCCCGCGGGATGGCACTGCTCGAGTAGGTCTGGTGCGAGATCTTGACGCCTTTGGGGGTGCCTGTGCTGCCGGAGGTGAAGATGATGTACATGAGCGCCGAGGGGGGCACGACGGCGAGGGGATCCTGGTGCGTTTCGTTGTCCTTCCCAGCAAAGGTCTCCTCGTCGACGACCAAGACTGCTCCCTCTGAGCGGATCGACGTGGCCAGAGCCTGTTGACTCCGCGAGGTGACAAAGGTCTTTGCATCCACCTGCTCCGCCATGTTCTGCAGACGCGCCAGCGGCAGCGTGGGATCCATCATGACCATGGTGGCGCCGACCTTCATGACGGCGAGCACGGCAACGATGGTCCAGCGCGACTTCTCGAAGCACACGGGCACGAAATCGTGCAGCCGGACGCCGTGTTGGTCGCGCAGGGCACGCGCCACGAGGGTCGAATACCGCTCGACCTGGCCGTACGTCAAGCTGCCGTCCCACGAGGCGATGGCCTCTTTCTCCGGATGAGAGCGTGCCCGGTCCGCAATCATCTCGTGCATGCAAAAGTTCTGCGTCTCGGGCAGCTGGTGATTCCACCCCCAGATCGTCTCCAGATCGTGTGTACTCGGCCGCAGCGCGTCTGCAAGCGTCGCCTCAGGCGTCTCCAGACACAGCCGGAGCGTGTCCACCAGCGTCTCGATGTGTCGCGTCACGGTGTAGGGGAGGATGTCGTCGGTGTGCCAGGCGGGTCGTACGGCGAGACGGCCATCGTCGACGCGGATCTCGAGGTGCAGAATGCCCTGCGGTGAACAGTCAGAAGGGCGCTGCAGAAAGAGAGACTAGACACTCACCTCGTCTGTCGCCTGCTTAGTCTGTGCGAGTGTCGACGTGCTGAGAAGCAGCGAAGGTGAAGAAGAAGAAGAAGAAGAAGAGGAAGAAGAGGAAGAAGAGGAAGGAAGGAGAGACGTCACGTGGGCGACGGCACGGGTCACCTGACCCAGGGTGCTCTGCAGGCCACGTGACGCGTCAACCACGTGGTCCATGTCAAGGCGGTTTGGGGATGTTGATGTGTTGGCTGCATGGCGATCGTCGGAGTGTGTCCACTCGTACGAGACGGAGCCACCTTCACGCGTGCGCAGGAGGACGAGCAGCCATGAGGTCAGGAGGAGCTCGTCTGGGCGGGTGGAGGAGATGCCGGGGAGGGGAAACCAGCGAACGGCACTGTCCGGCAGGTCCTGCGAACCGGCGGTGGTGGTGGTCGCCATGGCAGGATGCGGTGGTGGTGGTGGTGAAGGAGGGGAGAAGAAGACAGAGGGAGGAGACAGGAGGAGACAGAAGGAGAGAAGGACAGAGGAAAGAAGGAACAATGTGAGGCTTCGGTATATTAGCAAATGCCGTGCAGAAGCGCTGGCGGGGCGAAAGTCGAGCGAGACCGGCTACGGCAGAAGGGGGGGAACATGACGAATACGAGAGGATGAAGAAGGTTATCTGATCCGAGGATCGGCAGGTGCAGTACGAGAGGATTGTGTATGAGTGTCTGGTATGAATAGTATTGTAATTATCAAGTGGAACTGTCTCACAATGAAGAGGCAATGCTACATTGGGGAGGGATTAAGTTTATGAAAAGGACGAGTACCGAGGATGATTGCGTAGGTTTTTGCACCTGATTAATATATCGTGTAGGCTGGCATCCACTCGAGGTTTCACGGCGCATTATTTAGCCTGGCAGTGGAGGCTGGCTAGGATGGAAAGGGAAGGTGTGTGTGTGGATCTAATCTGATTGTAACTTATCTAATCTGATTCAGCTGCAGTACAATACACAGTGGGGCAGTACTAGCGTGCAGAAATATATTACGTTTGTATCATACATCCACATTACAGAACAGAACAAACAGAACAAAACAGAACAAACAGAACAAAACAGAACAAAACAGAAATAAAAACAAACTAGCAGAAAATGCAATGCCATTAGCTAATGGTAGCATAATGTATACTAGCTAGTTCCTTAGTCCCTCATTAGGGTTAGGGTTACTAAGTTTGCGTCGTCAGTCACATGATTATTAGGGTTGGGTTAGGGTTGCACAACCCAACCCAACCCAACCCTAACCCTAACACAACCAACACAACCAACACAACCAACAACCCTAACTATTACTCCTCCCCACATCTGCAACACTGGTTGGCCTGAACTGCTCCTTCAGCTTTGCAGAAGCTTGATGACAGGGATAGAACGTGAGAACGCCAAAAGCTTGACCAAGCAAGGAACCTGTATTCCACATGCATACACTGATAACCTGTTTATCCTACTAGTCCTCTATCCTACATGAGTAGGTAGAAATGACCACACCCCACCTTTCCATGTCAAATAGTTGAGTGGAATCAGCAGTACCACAAACGGGCCGGCCCGTCAGCAATCAACTGCAAGACACTGCAAATCAATAGACAGAAACAAAATAACATTATAAGGTATAAATTATACTTATTATACCTTATATTTTATTCTGCTGTCTATTCATTTGCAGTCAAGGTACTATCTTGACAGTTGGCAACCCCTCACTTGGAGTGGGTCGGGCGGGGTAAGTGCTACATAAAGGACACGCAACCCTGACAGGATCCTGGAAATCACTCACCCGACCTATTTATTTAATTTATTGAGGCAGTAAAATCATCTTCCCGCCCACCATGTCCACTGCTGCCTGGGTTCTGACTGGCCAGAATGGGATCGACAGTCTGGAATTTGTCGCCGACTTCCCTATCCCGGCCGTCAAGGAGGATGAGGTGCTGGTCAAGATCTGTGCGGCGTCTCTGAATTACCGGGAGCTCTTGGTTTCCAAGGTATTCTTCGGATCTACTTATGAATAGATGTATAATGTATACTGATCCAAATAGGGCGGCCCCGGATTGGCCCTGGGCAAAGACCGGATCGTGCCTGGATCGGACGGGGCCGGAATCGTCCAAGCCGTGGGATCGAAAGTGACGGGCTTCAGCGTGGGCGACCGGGTGTGCACGCATCTGACCTACAAACTGCCCGCCGAGCAACAGCCGCGCTTCCTGGACATCAGCGCCGGCATCGGCAACGGCCAGGACGGCACCCTGCGCGAGTCCGGCGTCTTCCACCAGTCGTCGCTGGTCCAGATGCCCGCCAACCTGACCTTCCTGGAGGCCGCGACGCTGTCGTGCTCCGGGCTGACCGCCTGGAACGCCCTGTTCGGCCTGCCCGGGCGGGGGGCCGCCCCGGGGACGACGGTGCTGGTCCAGGGCACCGGCGGCGTGTCCATTGCGGCCCTGCAGCTGGCGGCCGCCGCGGGCGCGACCGTCATCGCCACGACGAGCACCGCGGCCAAGGCGGCACGCCTGCAGGCCCTCGGGGCGGCGCATGTGCTAAACTACCGCGAGACGGCCGACTGGGGGGCCCAGGCCAAGGCCCTGACGCCCGGGGCCCGCGGCGTGGACATCGTCGTCGACATGGGCGGCATGTCGACCCTGGGGCAGTCCATCAAGGCCGTCTGCACCGACGGCCTCATCGTCACCACGGGCATCCTGGGCCCTGTCCCCGAGGGCGAGGCCCCGCCCTCCCTGCTCGACCCCCTGTTCAACTCCTTCATTGCCCGCGGCTTCTTCCTCGGCTCGCGGGCGCAGTTTGACGAGATGAACCGCTTCATCGAGCAGCACGACATCAAGCCTATTCTGGATGAGAAGATCTTTGATATCGCCTCCGTCAAGGACGCCTATCTCTACCTAAAGGACTGGAAGCATTTCTCCAAGATTGGCATTAAATTTAGCGATTAGCGTACAGTATCACAATTTATCCTTCAACTCCACCAGAGCATCGTGAATTCCCTTGAGCATAGCGAGGGTGTTTGGCCCCAGCTCAATCACCGTTGGCCCTGCAGTCTCCCTAGCAGCCTCCCTAGCTGCCTCTCTGGCGGGACGCTCATATCGAGTTCTCTTCTTTGGCGCAGGTGCTGGTCCGTGAACCCGACGATAGGCGTAGTAATTCTCTGCCCAATCCTTGCAAGCAGCTTTATGGGCGCCCATGGCGTGCTTATCATTCGTATCGAGAGTGGCGACAGACGCGATGATGGCTTTAGCAGCAACGTCGAATCGGTCACCATCAATGTATTCAGTATCGCACGTTGCGTTATTCACGCTGCACCGCACACACTGTTTCCCATCCTGTGTCTTCCAGAAGCAGCAGACGAGCAAGTCGTCGCCAAGGGCAGCAATGCAGCGTGAACACCACTTCCGATCCGCCGTGCAAAAGGCAGATGAATTGTCTGTGCCGGCTTGAGCGCGGCGCACTTTGTTGGCCTCTTGTGTGGCCTTTGTTTTTCCCAGTCTTCCCATGGCCACTTGACTTCCCCTGTCCCTTCCTGCCTTCTCCTCGTCATCGTCTTCATCGTCGGGAAGGTATTCGGACTGGCTATCATCGGAAATAACCTGGACCTCTGGCTCGACGGATTCCTCCTTGACTCGAAGACGCTTGCTGGAACGCGTCACTGGGGGGGGATCGGCGATGCGCTGGAGAGTATCGTGAGTGTATTTCTGGCAAATCAATTCTAATGATGAGTACTGACCTTCGGACTGATCGCCACACAGAATGGACTGAGTGGAGGCATTGTGAGGATTGAAACGGGGAGGGAAGGGAGAAGGGGAGACGGCAGGATAGAAAGGAGAAGGGAGGAAGAGATGAAATTGATGAGAGAGGAAGAGGGAGGAGGAGCAGTCACATGAGATCACCTGATTCATAAGATATTATATTTTTGAGGGTAGATCATAATACTTATAGTATACATGTAGTAGACTACATAGACTACTGATCTCTGTCTGTATGATCCCCAGTTAGGGTTAGGGCTAAACTCACAGATCAACATAACAATAATGTATCTGCTCATCACCACGAGCCCTGTCCCCTCGCTTCAGTAGGAAGTATGTGGAATTCTCCAGAGATGCCCTGCTCAATGCTGGCGGCAGGGTAGTTGTCAAATTAACATTATCAATATACTTGATGACAAGGAATAGTAAGCGTTCTATGTCAGATTCTCCAGATCGGCCCCCACGGGGGGAAACAAGATCTTCCCGTATTTTACTTATTATAGACATTTTTGGAGTGGTCAATACTAATAGATTCATATTATACTAGTCAGCAAAGGGATGATATAAAATGATCAGAACGTCATTTTCCTATATTATACATATATATTTTCAATCAGCATAGAGTCTCTAAGAGATATGAATAGAGAGTGAATCAGATGCTTGGTTAAAGAATTATGATACCTTCAAGTAAAGAGATCAGTCTACTCTCTACTTCTTGTTCTGTCATATCCTATTAGTCTCTCTCTCACAAATCTGTTGTGTAACATTGGGGCCCAACAACTCACTCTGAACCTCATCAATCTTGACGGGATACTATACTTCCTACTGCGGTCTACTCTACCTTGACGGCGTCATATTCAGCTAGCTTCGTATCGCGCTAGATCTGCTCTCAGGAAGAGGTATATTCTTTTCATTAAACCCTAAACCTAATCAATCAATCTCACAAAACTGAAGACACGGCTATAAACACGTCCACATGGAGAAGAAAGTGGTGAATGTTAAGCATCTCCCCACGCACGTCCGCGTCTTCTGCGCCAATGGATCTTCCTACACTGGCAGGTTTCCGCCGATCCATCTATATGAATCACGTGGCCCTCGAGGAAGCCAACTGGCGACGGGTATTGGCGATCCAGCCAGGAGGGTATTTGATTTACATTCACTCACTTAATACATTTCTAGATGACTCCTAAGGCTGGGCAAGGGTGCAATATGGCGATCGAGAGCGCGGCAACGCTGGTGAAAATATAATTATGTCAGGCTCATTTGCCTAGTGAATATACCCATTTAAATTTAGTTAATACTCCCAGATCCAAGACAACATTAGACCAGAATATATATATCACATAGGAAGTCTTCCCTCTCCTCCATCAACACTGAAAAAGTTCTTCATTAAGCCACTGATTGGTATCCTAGCCTGTCTTCATCATATTGACCTCACTTATCCTTGAAGATATACCCTCACAACCTTTATGGTGCGCTGTTGCACCAATTTCATCACCACTAAGGAATGGTTAGGGTTAGGGTTACCTGTATGGATATGAATTGGTACTTTAATAACATTTCCATACCAGAATGTAATACAACCTGTAATACAGTTTCATCTTATAAGAAACAGAATACTGTATCATTCTAATGTACAGTCTACTGCACGTTTAATAAAGCATGTATATACTGCATATGTGTAAGAAGCTACTAATATCTAGATCTAAACTTTTGACTACCAATCAAACGGCGCGAGATAGTAATCGACCTCCAGATCGCTCTCCATGGCCATGGAGATGGCCACCCTCGTGGAGTGCGTCATGGAGCGAGGACCACAGCCGATGATGGCCAGGGATTTAGTCTCCTCGGAGCTGAAGGAGCGAGCGTGCGAGACCACCGCCGCGGTCAGATCCGGCCGTCCGTTATAGAACTGGATGGTCCAGGGAGACGCCTGGGAGGGAGGCGTGGATGGTGGCTGATCGTTATCTGATTCCATGGGGACGACGGCCGGGGTGAAGATCTTCTCCGAGGTGACCTCCTTGGGCGTATTGGGGACGTCTGCATCGCCCGTGAGATAGACGTCCATGGAGAGATGAACCCGGTCGGCGACGGGAACCTGCTCCCACAGAGTCAAACACGTCTCCTGGATATACTGGAAGAGGGCATAATTGCGCAGGGCCCAGATGATATGGATCTCGCGCACAGAAGACTTGTTCTGCTGGATCGCCTCGGCGAACCTCTGCAGATACGCCGTCGCGACAGTGACGCCCATCCCACCCACCACGAACAGCTGGCGCGCGCAGTGGCCGGAGGAGTATGGTGTGCCGTACACGCCCTCGACGTTGACGCGGACCTTGCAGGCCCCGTTTCCGTCTCCATCGGTCCTGTTGCAGAGCGTCTTGCGCAGCCGCGAGGTGAAGCCCTTGCGCACCTGGAACAGGAAGATGAGTTCATCACGCCCCGAGGCTGTTCCGCCGGGGGAACTGGCCCTGCGCCAGCCCGCCAGGGTGAACGGGTGGCTCTCCCAGACCTGCAGCGAGTGGGCGGAGTACAGGAAGAAGTACGTGCCCGGCTGCGGCGAGATGGACTGCCGAACGGGAACAGTGACCTGGATGACATCGGCGTCACGGTGATACTCGGCGAAGGCGCGAGGGGCGCCGATGCTCCAGTAGGCCAGGCGACCATATCGGAGGACGCGATCAAAGACCCAGAAAGCCACGGCCGGCCACATGTAGTTCAAATATGCTGGTCCATCGTAGAAAAGGTGACTGACTTGTTAGTACCGTGTAGGGTTAGGGTTAGGGTTAGGGTTAGGGGAAACTTACTAGTAAAGGCCGGCCAGGAAGACTATAGCAAGAGCTTTGTGGATCAAGACAAAGACATCATAGACCGCCCGACGGAAGCTGGAGACGGCCAGGGCACAGAGGAACATCATGCAGAGAGTTGCAACGGTTCCCATGTAGATGTCTATGTATTGCCAGAACTCGGTCATGAAATAGACTCTCCCGCCGGCTAAGACTGTCAGCAGGGGGTATGGAATAGTAGAAATGGCAAGCCCGTACCTCGATATTCAAAGACAATAAAGATGACGGTGTGAACAAGAGCCTCGAGGGTGATGACGCGGGCGATCCAGCGATGGAACTGGTTGAAGGTGGCAAAATCCCAGCCGGTCATCCAGATGAGGAGGTTGTTGCGGATGCCAAACAGCCACAGGAAGGGGATGTTGAGGGTGCAGATGGCGCCGGTGCGCCAGCCGATATACCGCATCAGCTGGTCGGCTTTGCTGTGCCAGAAGAGATCCTGGCTGAAGGCATCGTAGGTGACGAAACACAGGATCAGATTGAGGCAGACAAAGATGATGATCATCAGCGTCTGCATCAGCGGCGGGATCTCCGAGTGGATGACAGGAACCGTCGACCGGCTGCGCAGCACAGGCGGCACCACCAGGTATCTATGGAAGAGGGTGAAGGCACGGGGGAGACGATGATGGCGACGGAGGTAGCGACACAGGTTGTTGACGATGCCGAAGAAGAGCACCGCGCCCCAGAAGCCGAGGATTCCATATCTACACGGTCAGTCAGTACTTGTACATAGATGGATGGAAGTAAGCCATACCCGTAATTGTCGGAATTGACCTCGATGTTATCGAAATCGCTCTGTGCAGTCAATATCAATAGTATCAACCGAATGAAGAGGAAGACTGACTTCTGTGCGGTACCAGATCTTGTAGTAGGACCTCTCGATCCAAACGGGCGTGTAGAAGGTCTCAGTCGGTGCACGGGTGTCATAATCAATGTGAGGCCACTCCTTCTCGGCCTCGGCGTCGGTGATGTTGTCGATGATCGACCAGGACGGCAGTTTAACGTCGTAAAGGGGGCAGTAGGTATCATTAAACGCATTCAGGGCAACCTGCTGCTCGTGCTCTGTGCAGTAATACCGCATACACATGAAGATGGACTGCACCGCCAGGGGGTTGGTGCATGCGAAGACATAGAAGCCGACGGTGCTGCTGTTGATGCCGGTAAAGGGGATGTCCTCCACGGTGAACAGGCACGCCCAACCGCAGTCCATCGGCAGTGCCGAGGCACATGCCGCCAGAGTGAGGAGGAGGGAGAGCAGACGCATCGTGATCAGTGCTGTAGGAAGAGGGCGGACGGGGTCATTTCGATCTCTCGGGGAGCTGGTTATATAGAGAGGGCGAGAAAATTTCTCCGACTAGAAGAAACTCTTTCTCCCGACTAAACTGATAGGTTGATGAACGCTACACGACTAACCTCACAGAAGAAGCCTAGAGTAGACCACTACTACAGAAATTAGCTCGCTACTTTATCCCTGTTTGGTGATTGGGCGCCGGTGTCTGGCTCGACGCCTCGGTGAGTTTCGCTATACGAAGGCCGAAGCCACCGACAGCGAGGCCTGGAGGAATGAAACCAACTGCGTAAGTATGACATGAGGCATTATTAATCTAATTCACTAGTTGAGGCCTCTCTCCGTATATCAAATGGTGACATTTCCACCCGTCAGGTGGTGTGGGCCGATTGCGGACCCCTACTCAAAAGGACAATGCTTGTCTCACCGTGCTAAGCTAAACAAGACTTTATGCCAATAACCAGGGCTTTTCCTCGGCGTTGAACGGCGTATTCCAGCGAGGCGCTATATAGAATGCGGTCTGTAGGCTTGGCGCTGTGGCTTGGCACGCGATGGCAGGTATCAGATAAGATTGATTGATTAGACAATGCAGCGTGACTCTTCACCCATTCCAGCTAGTGAGGTACATTTTAGCGTCATTAGCTTATTCAAAAAGAAAAAATAATAATAATAATAATAATGAATAAATCATTTTCCTGGCGTTTTTACCCCATCTGCAGATTAAGACTGCGCTTGGCACGCCCGCTTCGCTTAATATCGCTGCATCGAGTAATTGGTAGCCCAGGGCTCCGTTTCATCTTCCCAGTTGCCTCCTCCAACTTTGATGTCAAATCCCTTTAGCCGACTTGATGCGACCTGATCTCGTATAATGGATTCGCGACTTTACTCGACATACTCTGTTTCACATCAAAACAGAACAGATATAAGGGGAGAAATACATCAGAGTCCAAGGTGTCATCTCTTCAAGAACCATGCTATATTTACAAGCTTAAGGATCAATAGCCTGAGCTAATCTCAACCCGTTCTCTCTACGGAGGTCCGCGGAGCACCTAGCCTGGAGTTAGTGAAATGGTCAGAAGCTAAAGTCTTAAGCTAATGCAGCATGGACACTGGGGATCAAGACCATGTCAATATCCTGTGGCGAATAAGATCCTACATGGTGTTAATATCCACGGGCGAATCAGAGAGTAACAGTTCAGGCGCTGACCAAGTCCCTAGGTCCTGAGACTGAGATAGAGGCTCATGGTATCCTAGATCAGGTTGCATACTCTGAAGTATGGCGTGCATTATAATTATGCTGGTGGTCTATATTATGGCAGTATTCCATCATAATTCAAAGTAAAACACGTCTATTTACTACATTGTACGATACGAGATAAATTGCCACTGATCCATGGCCAAAGTTAAATAGGAGGAAGACATCTTATCTCGGTAATCTCCGCGTAGGATGTTGAGTCAGTCATAGAAGCCACACTGTGAGCTCTGCCAAGACGTCCAGTATCGCATGATTCCTCGCAATCACATTCTAGCGCCAGGAGCGCTATATTGAAATCTGCCATGTTGAGTGATGAGGGGAATGTCTTGGCTGGAGGAGGCATCTCTTTGTCGGCAACTTATACGAGAGCTTTATAAGACTCAAAGAGAACTAGTCTTGGGCACCAGGATCAGTACCTTGAAGACCAATGGCCAATTTGAGTCCATTCCGTGCACTATACTAGCCAGGATATAATGCAAGATTTCGCACTGACCATGATACCTGGTCCATGCATCTTATATGCAGCTAATGCTGTAATTGTGTCCTGATCAAGGATTTCCGAGCTACATGAGCAAGGAGTAGAGGATAAATGATATGCATGTTCCACCAGTCTTATGTCTAGTATTTCCAAGCATTTCTATTACAAGCCGCCAGTCACACTGGCAATACAATGATTCTCATATATAAGAGAATCCCATTAACATATTCATGAATACCACATATGAACTAATAGATAGTTGAATAATAATTAATAAATGCATTTATGTCGCTGAATACCCCCCATCAATAAAAAAGACCTGCCCTGTAACTGTTGCACTGGCGGCACTGGCCAGATAGATAGCGATGCCTGCAAAGTCCCCAGGCACGCCATTCCTCCCAATCATGGTGCGAGCGGCGTGGGCATGCGTCTTTTCAGCATCTCCAAAGACGGCGGCAGTCATGGGCGTCTCGACCAGACCAGGAACAATAGCATTACACAAAACGCCGCGACTGGACCACGCCTCGGCCTGCGAACGGGTGAGCGAGACCAGGCCGCCCTTGGAGGCCCCGTAGGCGCCGCTGTGGCCGAACGCCCGGAAGGACTGCTGGCTGGCGAGGTTGATGATGCGCCCGCTCCCCCGGCGGGCCATGGCGGGCCCGAACTGCTGGCCCAGGGCAAACGGCGCCGTGAGATTGACGGCCAGGGTTTCCTCCCAGTCTTGCAGGGAGAGTTGGTCCATGTGGATGCGGCGGTTGATTCCCGCTGCATTGATGAGAATGTCGGGCACGCCATGCTTCTCGAGCACGCTGTCGGCGATGGCCTGGGCGTCGCGAACGTCCAGAGGGAGCCCGAACGCCTGGATGCCCTGGTCGGAGAGCTGGCTCACTGTCTCCTGGACGGGGCCTGGTCGGCGGGCGACCACAATCACCACCGCGCCGGCCTTGCCCAGCGCGGTGGCCATCTCGCGCCCAATGCCGGAGCTGCCGCCTGTCACGACGGCAATGCGGCCAGACAGGCCAAAGAGGGAGTGTAGGTATGCAGACATAAGAAGTGAATAGTGAAATAGTAGAGAATAATAAGATAGAGTATGAGAGTCATGGGTAAATGATGAGTCATGTATTCTATATAGGCTATACCTGATATAGTTAGTGAGTGTACTAAATAGTACTAGTTAGTTTTGGTTAACTATAACTGCGACTTAAGAAGCCATGATTTAAACAGTCAATATTACTCTGTCATACAGAAATATCAATCCGCCCTGGGTCTAGAGTGGCTGCCAACAGACCTAAGTATCTAGGTATATTATTGCGGGATGTAGGTCTAGAGCGTTTGAATTATAGAGCTCTGCTCTATAATATCTTATCAAAATCATAATATTATATATACTTCATCACTGTTAATATATGATTATAGTCCCTTTTGACTCATGTAGTGGATATCAGGCTTGTAATACTATACCATATCTCAATTATCACCAGTCATGTAAGATAGAAGCAGGCAAGATAAGAGACTTATAAAACTAAATAGTAAAAGAATAAAGAAGTATAAAAGAATAAAATAAGATAATAGTAATAACATGAGACAATGAATGATAATATATATAGGTAAGGAAGAAGAGCTTCCTACTAAAATCAAGTCACAAGTTCAAGTAAATCATATATATTACAGAGCTGCGCTCTGTCACTGTGTAACTGGAAATAACCCCCCCCCTTTAACCCTCAATGGCAAGCCATTGACTCTGACCGACTCTGGGGCATACAGCAACGCCGTGACGACCAGATTGTTCTCCTGCGGCGCCCGCAGGAAGAGCGCCGTACGGAGCAAGGTGACCACCACGCCGATGACCATGATCACGACGCCGAAGATGCTGGTGGCCGAGCCCAGCGAGTACCGCCACATCTGCACCGTCGCCCAAGACCGCAGCATGGCGTTGAGGCCGGGATCCCGGGCTTCCAGGCGGGCCTGGGCGCTGCGCTGGGCGGCGGTTGTCACTGCGCGCGTTTCATGCGTCACCAGCGACATGGTGTGCAGCACAGAGTACTCGTGCAGGAGAATAAAGACAAAGGCGTCAACCACGTCGCCCGTGTCGATGGCGCCGTAATACATATCGATGAAGCCCTGGGCGGCGCTGCGGGTGGCAGCGACACTGCCGTTGGCGTTGGCGGACCAGCCGGCGAGAAACCAGGCGGCGTCAATAGGAATGGCTGCTTTATTATCTGACGACGGGTCTACACTGGGGGCGGTGTTGTCGACCTCCAGCTGGACCAGGAGCAACAGATTGCTCCCCTGCGTCGGATTGAGGGTGTACGTCGCGAAGCTGAGGAACGAGGCGCTGTCGCACCAGATCAGCGACTCGGGCTGCGAAGCCATGCTGTACTCGAACGTCTGGGAGTACGACGACATGTTCCAGAAGGTGTTGTCTGGGGCGGGAGACGCGAACAGGGTCTCCCAATACGCCCGCGACGGCGACGACGACACATTGATCTGGTCCGACGGGATATACCGGGCGACGGGCGTCGAGTAGATCTGCACCTGGACGGCCTGCGAGTCTGCCGTCCAGGCGCGAGGATAAGAGTCGTTGAGCGTGAACGAGGCCGACGAGAAGGCCGCGCTCTCGTTCCAGCCCCTGCCCCATGGGATGCACCGCGTAAACGGCGTGGCAAGCGGCTCGTACTCCTCGTCCAGCGTGATGTTCCCGTAGCAGCGGACGAACTGCTCGGCGGCCAGCTCGACCTGGGTGACGCCCGACTGGTTCCCCCCGTAACAGTCGCCCTGGATGCCGATCGAGGGCCCAACGCGCTGCAGCTGCGTGGCCAGCGAGTGGTTGAAGCGGAACGAGTCTGGGTATCGGTCGCGGCGGTAGACTTTTGAGCTGGTCGTGCTGTTCAACCAGTCCTCGTAGTCGACCGACAGGGCACGCAGGACCTGCCGACTGGGCGTCCACAGCGACGAGCCCGTCAGCGAGGTGTTGAAGCTGAACGAGAGCATCCCCTCCTGGCACACGGGCGGCAGGATGCTCCCGTCCTGGTACTCGGCCTGCCCGATGCTCACGTTGGCCGCGTCCACCATCCCGTCCAGGCTGGCGGCGTACAGGATCCCCGTGCAGGCGTAACCCCCCCGGGCGAGCGCTGCGGCGCTGCAATAGGGCCCCGGCAGCGTGCCCGGGGGGGTTGCCCCCTGGGTGCCGTTAAAGGCCCGCCCGGCGTGGCGGTTGATGTCGATGTACTGCAGCGACGGCAGCACCAGAATCGCCGTCGCCACCCCCATCAGGCTCCCTGCCAGCGCCAGCACCCCCGCCAGCGCCAGGAAGGCGTACAGGGGGCCGCGGTGGCCCTCCAGGCTGGCTGGCTTGCCGTCTGCCCCCGTGGTGTTGGCGATCAGCGCGGTGGTCGTGCTGACCTGCAGGGAGTTGTCGTCGTCGTCGTCGTCGGCGGAATGAGACTGGAACTGGCCTCGAGACCGGAGGGCCCGCCAGACCTTGTTTATAAAATCATGCAGGTACAGCCCGTCGAGGAACTCGGCGTACATGGCAAACAGGCTCATCGGCACCCCCGGGCGATGGGAGAGGCCCATGGCAATGCTGACCACCATGCTGCCGGCGATGAACTGGAACCAGAGCTCAATCAGCTTGGCCACCAGCTGCAGCGCCCCCAGCACGTCGCGGTTGCCCTGGTCGAGCCTCCGGGTCTGCTGCACGGTCGTTGCCGAGTATACGTTGATGCCACAGGCCCCGCGACACGCCAGCCCGGCGCCGATGATGTAGCCCTGGAAGTTGAGCAGGAGGAGGGCGATGGCGGGCGCCAGCCAGAGGATGCCCAGCAGGTTCCGCCAGTGGAGGAAGCGTTTCCAGCGGGGGGTTGCAGGCTGTTCAGGGAGAGCTTCATCTCTGGGCGACATCCGTTGATATGCCATGTTGTGTTTGTTTGATCCTATTACTACTTAACTACTGTCATTGTAGTACTGTCCTCCACTTATAAGCACTGCATAATCAGCCGCAGAGTGAATTCTCGTATTCTTGTGATGCCAAGGGCGGCTATATTATAAGACAGCCTCATTGGCCTTCTCCAAGGCTGTACAAGCATTCCCTATTAATAGTCTCTTGAGGTAATTATTTATGGTACTTATAAAGACGAGTTCTTATGTGAGCTAGAACTAGATTTATAAGTAGAGCTGTCAGCCAGTTCCTATAGTATAATTACAGTAGCAAGTGAAATAATACTACATAGACTGGATGGTGAGATTGATACTAAAATGTTCTTATTAAATGCATAAATTATCTATCTACTTGCTAATACTTCCCCCATCTGCACCCCCCCTGATGGCCTGCCTGGAGTCTTCATTGAAGACAATCCCATGTCCCTGCATGAACTCCTCGACCATCTGCCTGGAAGTATTAGCCTGCCGGGCCTGTGCCTGCAGCTTCTCGTACATATCCTGGTGCTTGGTTCCCACCATCTGGGCAGTATTCCTGGCAGTTTCTTCGGAGCATTGGATCAGAATCTGCTGCTGGCCAGCAGTGTGTCTATCGCCACCAGCCGCTCTTTGGCACAGTTTCTCGCATACCTGGATTTCCTGTCTTGACGGTTGTTTTCCAGTTGGAGACTGTATTTGGCGGGATACTGCGCCCTTTGGCCAGTTCTGTCTCGATTGCGTGGGTGGTCTGATAGTACCATTAGAAATAATAGTAAAATTTGTATAAGAAGGATAAAGAAAAATACATACCGAGATGAGCTTATCAAACACTGTGTGTCGGCCGGCTGTATCGGTGGTACCCAGGCTCTCTTGATAGCTGGTGAGCGTCTTGACCAGGTACGTGGTGCAGTCGCCCTGGAACTGGGCCAGGTCAATCTCCCCCCGAGGCGCCCCCCCAAGGACTCATAGAATAGGGCCACCAAGTCCCTAATCCCCAGGGCTGCGCTGGAGGGAGCGCTGTCGGTCGGGGCGGCGCCCCCCTGGAGGATGGCGCGCAGCGGGGCGGCAATTAGGCATGGCAAGCCCTCGGTGAAGCCCGTAACGAGCCCCCGGGCGGCCTGCGTCCAGGGGCCCGGGATATTCTCCAGAGCGTCGCCTAGCCGTTTCTCGGCCTCGTCCACCTGCCGTTTAACAATCTCGCCCTGTCTTTTAGCATTGTCGCTGGCTGCAAAGGCCTTATAGCCCCCGTTGCAGACTACCGAGTCAGTTACTATGCTTGAAGGAAGGGCGCATTATTTACCATCCAGCAGAGCGGTTCGCAGCGTCGAGGATCTTCCTCTGTTCTGCAGGTACTGGAACCCGTTCTTGGGCATCCCCTCGGCCAGCGACAGTTCCCCTGCCATGGGGCTGGAGGCAGCAATACACAGAGAGCTTAGGAGGGTCAAGGCCGTCGGCGCCGTGGCTAGCAGCTCTCCCCACGAGAACCGCAAGAGGATAGAGCTCTGGATCTCATTCATGAACAGATCTGATGCCTGGCTCTTATAGTTGGACTTGATCATTTGGCGCACGTACGCCAGATTGACGAGAGCTTCAGAGGCCATTGGCAGGTTTGCTTATATTGGATAATTGAATGGAATATCGAAGCGAATCTCTGTCCTTACTAGGTATATATTATGTTGCTCGGTAAAAATCACCCAAAACAGTTCAGCTGGTATGTATCCAGCTGAGCAGATGTGGAATGGTGTTTATTACCGACGAGTGAGCGAATGGGATGTGCAAAGGGATTGATCTTTAGAATTTAAGTTACTATAATACTTAAGAATTGTTGCAGGAAAGGATGACCTTGAGGCTGCCAATCAGGATGATTCGCGTATATTTACACCGTCACCTGACTAGCTAAGCCTAATGTAGTTAGCATTACACTCCGATTTTTCATTCACTAGGCATATCTAGCCTGACCGACGTCAGATAGGCCTGAGTGTGCGAATCATATAGGAATATGATACTATTGGCCCTGAATACATATAGGATTTGTTAAAGTTATGAGCCCAATGCTCTTCCGCTGAGCCAAAACGATATTTGCAAACCTATGCCGTGTATACAGACCGCCAACGCACCGCCAACGAGCCAAAGATAATGAGTATTCTAGACAGGATATTAGACAATATAAAGATATTAGTCTTACTAAAGAATAGTATAGACTAGCATCTTTAGTATAAAGCCCTATAAATCATTATAGATTTATATAATATCTAGGATTATATTAATCTAGATAATAATATAAAACTAGAGCTACTAATAGCTCTAGATATTATAAACTATAATAAAGAGGCATAATTATCTAAGGACCTAGAGGGATATTAACTAATTATATATACTAAAGCTAATAAAGAGTATTATTATAAATAAAAGAAATATAAATAGTTAAAGATAAGGATCTTCTATATCTTAAGCTATATATTTTAGTCTATATAGACTAATCTTCTAACTATTATAATTAATAATAATATTATAAAGGGGATAATTAAGTAGTTATAAATATATCTAGTACTAATAGAGACACACTATAAAGCTAAGCTAATAAATTAATAAAAAAATATTAATAATAAATATATATTAAAGACTAATCTAAATAAATAATTAAATAGCTAGGAATCTATATATTATAACTATAAAGATATAAGGATTAAAGCTATTATAGATAAGGTATAACTAATATTATAATTCTTAAGCTATATTAATTAACTCTATAAAGGCTATATATTAAATATAGAATTAAAGCTTTAATATAAAGACCTATAAGTAATAACTATTAATAAACTATTAGTAGATTTTTAATAATATTTTATAATATAATTAAATAAGTATACTAACTCTATAAATATAGTATTTATAATATATAAAGAATAAGATAAAAATAGGTAGAAGGAGGCTAAAAAGGAGGCTAATAAGAATTAAACTTAAGGGCCTTATAAGCTAAAGAAAAAAGATAAATATATATATAATAAATAATATTTATTTAATATATACCTATATATTAATAAATATATCTAGAAGCTAGGATAGAAACTAGATAATACTATTATAAAGAGATTTAAATAGGTAGAGGAGAGAATCCTTATATTAAAAAATATTATAAATAAGATCTATAAGAAAGTAAATAAGCTCTATATAAAAAGAGAAGAGATATATAATACTAATATTATCTATTAAATATATAATATTTATAGTATATATATTAAATCTAATAAGGATAAGTATATAACTAAGAGCTCTATAATAAACTAAACTATTAATATAGATAATATATATATTTAATAAAAAGTAGATAAACTATTTAATATAAATAATATTATAAAATATATATTAAGTAATAGCTATATCCTAGATTTAGGTATAAGTATATATATTTATAATAATTAATCCTAATTCACTATATATATATTAGTTAATAATATATTATAGACTAGTATAAAGTATAGCCTATATAAGGGAGTAAATATAATTATAATATATCTTAAAATAACTAATAAATATTAGATCTCTTTAGATCTTAAAGATATAACCTATACCCTAGGATTCTATATAAATCTTATATTATATAAGTAATTAAAAGAGAAAGGATTATATTAGAATAATCTAAATATATAACTTATAAATAGACTAATTA